>NC_087517.1:22822887-23085796 GCF_963921805.1 Phalacrocorax carbo | reverse complement strand
GGAATCACCCATCCAGTGTGCTCCTCAGGCAGCACTGACTTCAAGTCTCTCATGAGCCTAGACTTTAATACAAAGCTTCCCTCAAGGAAGTTAGATGCGGGAACATCATGTGTCCTCAACTGTGGGTGAGTTCCATCCCCGAAACCAGCACAGTACAATTTCCAGCCTCTATGTGCAGTTGCAATACTTGGTATTTGGAGCCAACAAAAGGAGTTCAATGAGGAAGTCAATTTTCCTTCTTTCCAGTATTCAGAAAATTTAACTCAGTAACTAAGGCTTCATTTTTAACAGACACTGAATAGTCTGCTTCATACATGCTCACTTAATACCAAACCGAGACATTCTTAAAATCTCAAGCAAGGAAACCTGCTCTGGTTACCTTGGTGATAAACTAAAGACAAAAATTGCACATAATTGTTGCTGATGTCACTGCTCCCAATTGTTTCCAAGGTTACAGAGTACCTCAAATAATTGTGATGTTTCATTTCTAGACTGTATTGGAAGCCCATTTTCTGTTCTCAGTAAATTGTTTAGTGCTGCAGGTAATCTATCTAAACCTTATCTAATAAGGCATCAGTAGCCTCTCAGCAACCTCTGGTAACGATGTAGATTTATATGTTGAAAATGTAGCTACCTAATTCTTTACTGAGCAATTTGACTCCTAGATTATCTCAATTATTTTTATCCTAAGAATCTATTTCCATAACGAAGTATATTATCGATCATAAAATAATCGATCATAAATCTGAACACTAAATGTCTTACTGTGAAGCAATATTACATGTGAATTATCTACCTGGAAGGAAGCTGTTCTCTTTGCTGAACGGTGGAAAATTGGCTGTTAACTATTTATAGCTGACTGATTTTCCCACTGTCTTCAAACTAATTTTAAATGCAGAGACAAGTATTTTTCTGCCACTAAAAAAAAATTCAGCCATGCTACATCTTCTCCATTGCAACCTCCAGTTTACTGTGCCCCATAGCATGAATCTCCTTAAAAAAACAGTAACTACTATATATAAGGATTACTCTGCTACCCTCACAGTATTACTGCCTCAGGACAGCTACAGACAATGCTGTTAACTACTGTAATCTCTCTCAAGAAACAGGGAGCAGTTTTGAAAACACTAAACTCAATGTATGTTAGTGTACAATAATAAAAGCAAGACTTTGTAGCTCAGCTCTATCCTCTAATCTAACTAAGCTGCATTCCAAAGCCTCACTTCTGAAGGAGACAACAGTTAGTAGATGTCCACCTACCACCTTGTACTGCTGGATGTGCCTTTCATCACTTGACTGCTCTCAGACTGCAGGGCTTGACCTTGTCAGCATGAAATTTTCCACTAGTGCAAAACAAAATGTCACTTACTGTATCTTAGCGGTCTGTTATTACTTATGCAATGGATTTTGAAAAGTAATAATTTACTTTAGAAACTGGTTGACTAAAACAGTTTATGTGTTTTTAATGCATGAAATGAACTGCATATGGAGTCACTAGAAACATCTGTCAGGCATCTCAGCCTCTACCTAGAGTTCAGAAAGGGTTAGAATGTAGCACAGAGAATAAAAGAGAATATTAGAGATGATTCTTTTTTTGTTGCTCAGAAAATGGCTGAGAGCTGAGCATGTTTATTTTCGTGATTATTCATTTGAGTTTCTCAATGAATTCATTTCAGCTGCATACATTTTAGCTCTTATGTGGTAATTCCCATGAATGTTCTAGCAACAGATATACTGGCGGGAATGTTTGCTGAAACAGTCTGTTTTAAATAAGAACCAAAGAATATACATATAAACCCATAAATTTCTATTTGTAAATGCATGTATTCACGAGAAAGCCGGTTGGAGGAGAGACTCCTAACGAATCAAAAACCAGAAACATACTATGCAGGCAAAGTCTTCCCTAACATATAAAATAGTAAATGCTTACAAGAGACTATTTAACAACAAGCCACAGAGCATGAATTACATGCTGAAATTAGACTATGAATATATCTGAACAAAGAATGCATCTGCAAAATCAAGTTCTATCTGTACACAACTTATGAAAAGGAGTAGAAGGACAGAATCAATGAGAAAACAGTTATGCAGTTGGATATAAGCTATGTGAATAGCTAAGGAAATGGAGGGAAATTGTACCAAGACAATATAATTTGAGGGCTGATTCCCTACTGTCTCATGCAGTATATAAAAATATATATTAAAATGTCATAAGGTAATGGGGAACAGGCCCCGTTTTGTGCTATAATATGGCTGCTAACTGCATACATTTTAATTTTAGACTTAACAGACTAGATATCCATACATATTTGGTACGGTCCTTAGACACAAACAGTTCCCTGCATTTTAGACACAGATGATGTAATGAAGGTAACACTACTAGCAGGCACTTGTTACTCAGTTAAACCCTGGCACAAATCTACTTAAGTCTGATATTCAAACCCTGGGATGCATTTGGCTTCTACCAGTTCATATATCCGTTAGAAATGAATTAGTAGTGAATAACTCCTATACATATTTAAGGACAGAGCCCCTGCCCCCGTGTGTTTTGGCACTGTTGGAAACCACGAGACAATGTGATAGTAACAATATTAAAATATCTTGTCCTCATAGCACAAAAGTCTTTCCCAATGGAATTAACATGTTTTGCCAGATTATACAAACAAAATGCCAGGACATTCATCCACCACCAGCAGAGTACCCCAGGGTTCAAAATGGTCCAGTCCCATTCAACAACTTTATCAATGATCTGGATGACAGGGCAGAATGCAGCCTCAGCAAGTTTGCTTATGTTGCAACCTGGGAGGAGCAGCTGATACACCAGAGGGCTGTGCTGCCATCCAGAGGGAAGGAAGCTCAACAGGCTGGAGAAATGGGATGACAGGAACCTCATGAAGTTTAGCAAGAGGAAGTGCAAAGTCCTGCACCAGTATATGCTGGGGGCTGACCAGCTGTAAAGCAGCTTTGTATAAAAGGAACCAGGGCTCCTAGTGGGCATGAAGTTGAACACGAGCCAGCAATGTGCCCTGGCGGCAAAGAAGGCTAATGGTATCCTGGAGTGCATTAGGAGAGGTGTTGCCAGCGGGTTGAGGAAGATGATCCTTCCCCTTAGCACTGGTGAGGCTACACCTGGAGTACCATGTCCAGTTCTGGGCTTTCCAGTACCAGAGAGATACAAAGCTACTGGAGAGAGTCCAGCAAAAGGTCACTAAAATTGATTAAGGGACTGAAGGACCTCTCATGTGAGGAAAGGCTAAGACAGTGGGAACTGTTTAGCATAGAGAAGAGAAATCTCAGGACAGATATTATCAATATATATAAATATATGAAGGGAGAATGAAAAGAATACTGAACCAGGCTCTTTTCAGTAGTGCCCAGTGACAGGGCAAAAGGCAATGGAGCACAGCAGGTTCTGCCTGAACATCAGGAAACACTTTTTCACTGTGAGGGTGACTGAGCACTGCCACAGGTTGCCCAGAGAGGTTGTAGAGTCTCCATCCTTGGAGATGCTCAAAAGCTGTATGGATATGGTCCTGGGCAGCCTGCTACAGGTGATCCAGGTTGAGCAGGGTGGTTGGACAGGATGACCTCCAGAGGTCCCTTCCAACCTCAGCCATTCTGTGAGTCTGTGGAAGACACAGCCAAGCACACACACTTACTGACATTTTCAAAAATGCATCAGTGGTTCACTTTCTGTGAAATCAGTGATCCTGAACTCTTTCGAAAAATCTAACACAGAATGGAGATTAGAAGAATTTTAACAGAAATGAAACACAGAAGTGCTTCTCGGAAATTCCACTAGCTACCTAACAACATATTTAGGGACCTAAATAATTTTGAAAATCTGGTCATATTTGACTTGTTCAAGATCATATGAGGAGTCTGTAACCTGCTGAAGAACCAGTAGTGGTCTTCCCAATCCTCAGTCACAGATCTGTATTCTTTTCCACCTACAGGTGGACTCTATCCTTGAATTGCTTTGCTATTCATATACCAATCAAGGAGGATCCCAGGGACCTTCTATTTCTGATCATTAGATATTTCCATGGTATTCTTAGATGCAACATGTCACCCTGCATTTTCAGTATTTGGAATTTTCTATAAAAATACAATCACAAAGTAATGAAAGTCCAACGTATGAGACAATAAAATAATGTGTAAAAGTCAGATTAGTCCTCGGACAAGTACAGATAGCTTTTATGGATATCATGATGCCCTACCTATAACCACAGGCAGAATGTGGTCTTTTGAAGTGGTTTAGTCACATTGCTGTAACTGCATTTCACACAATTCTGTGCTCTGAAACTTGTACACCTGCTGTCAAATTATTCATCATAAGACTAAACGCTTCATTTTAAATAACTGCAATTCTATTTTTTTGGCTTTTCTTTCACAAAAGCAATCAACTCTAAGCTTTACTGTCCTACAACACATACTTGTATTTCTTTGCTGTTCCAAGCAATAGTGGTAAAAATGTATGCTACATGTTATACACTGTCAGTACCAATGCAGATGGCAAAATTACAAAAAAACGTTGGTAAAGCCAGCTGCAATATGAAAGGCTACCTTAGAAAATGTTAATATTTAAACATTACCTCCAAAAAATAATGTCCCCACAACAGCTTTTATCTGTTCAGATGGACAAAACTACCTGCAGTACACCAGGTGCTCCACGCTGTACACAACAAAGCAAAGTGAAAGTGCAAATATTTTGGCTCCTCTACCTCACATAGCTGGCCTACATTCACACTATCTATTGAAGTGAAACAGGTCTATTCTCTCTCTTGACATGATCGTACCTTAAAAATGACAATAACTGAGTAGTCTTCACAGAATCTCAGGTTGGAAGGGACCTCAGGGATCATCTAGTCCAACCTTTCTGGGAAGAGCAGAGTCTAAACAAGATGGCCCAGCACCCTGTCCAGCTGAATCTTAGAAGTGTCCAATGTGGCCGAGTCAACCACTTCCCTGGGGAGATTATTCTAATGCTTGACTGTCCTCGCTGTGAAAAATTTTCCTCGTGTGTCCAATCGGAATCTTAAAGAACTTCTTCAGAGATCATTACCAACATGAAAGTTTAAGTGTATGTTTGCACAGAAAGTGCAAAGGTAATTATACTGCCTACCTGCAAACTACCAGGAAACTGAAGGTGTGATGGGGTAGGAGGTGGAGACACCAGGTTTGGTTCTGCTAGAGCCAGGTCAGCTCCTGAAGCAGCATCACTAAATTCAAACTAATAAGCACTCCCAAGAGCTTTATGTCTCAACACAGCACAACACAGGTGAAGAACTACACCATTCAGGGAGTACACACAAGCTCAACTTCATCCCACTCCTGGCTATTTAACATGAATTAATGAAGCATAATAATTTGTAATGAGATTTAATTTAATTCTCAGTTTCCGTGGGTTAGAAAATTAAATAACCATTTCTTATCACCAATCGGTTTTGAAACAGGTGCTTTCTACTGCTTTCAGAAGAGCAACACTTGTCTGGTATAGAAATGAGAGGAGAATTTGGTTCAGTTTCTGTAGGTGTCAGATGTCAGTGTAACCTAGAAAATTGCTCTTAATTTACCACCTCACTGTAAATAGGATTATAAAGAGACAGATCCTAAAACACGCGGTCTTTGCAACATGATCTGAAATCCTCCCTTTACACTGGTATATACACCCACCCTTTCCAGACTACAAATACAATCTCTATCTCCTCTTTGCCACACTACTTTTCATAGCCATTACTTTTCTTTTCAAAATTTCAAATCACTGCTACCTTAAGAGATAGTACTGATGTGATATAACATTTCTCACAAGATAACATCGTTTCAAGAATTTATGGACCCATTTTACTTTAAAAAGCTTAGGTGTAATGGTATTTGAGAATCTTTTACTTAGTAATATTTTGCCAAAACAGACACACCTAAGTAGTGGCAGCAGATGGAAGAGGTTAAAGTATCAACTCCCAAATTACCAACTTTGCTAGGCCACCTTCCCTTCATAATTTAGACCCTTCTGTTGGAGATTTTAAAATTTATTCTAGACAGATGACATGTTAACAGAATCATTTCATGGTTCAGTGTCTTCGCAGTATGATTTATCTCTATCTCTAGGCACTGGAGGTCCCTTTTTAGGAGATTTATGAGTTAGATCCAAGAATTCATTTTCATGAGGGAGAATGTGTGCATCATTGCAAAACAGAACATTAACATTTGCTCTAAGATAATGCTTCCTTCTCATTAGCAGTTTTAAGAATAAGTATCATGCATGTGGTATCACAACTGTTTCCAAGACACTGCACATTCATATAATAAAATGTTCATGAATGAAAGAGATTTTGAAAATTTGCATTACTCCATGAACTTGTATCCCTTTCTCTTCCAAATCTACATAATGAATACAGAAATAAGGTCCAGAAGGCTAATGTCTAATGAAACTTCCGACTTAAAATTTAACTAGCATTTTCTTCTTCAAGAAAAGTGGTTAACACTGGAAGATGCTTAAGCATCTGGCCCACAGCTCAGGCCATAGTATCAAAAGTACAAAGTTAATACTCACACGCCTTAAAAACCACAGTGTTTTCAAAAGTGCTCAGCATCCAGCATCTCCTGCTGTGAAACACTGGTTAGGTTTTCAAGGGAGTACAGTACAGCACAGTGGGATCACCTATTTTTCATGCCCAACTTGAGATACTCGGTGAATTCTGAGGGTTCACCTGCCCTCTGGAAATCAGCTATTTTGTTGAAATAAATTCAATCTTTAATCACATTTTATGTTGCTCGACTCAGTGAAAGGAAACGTTTTTCCTGTTCTGTTCAAACAGAGACTTCTGGTAGCTGCAAGACAGAATTCTAGAAATGAGAAACTGTGTGTCTGATTCAGGACAAGGATCAACAATGTCAGATCACCAGTGCACATATGTGACCCACTTCACACTGCAGGCAGTTTGTAGTTACAGTTTAAAACACACTAAAAATGGAGGACAGGGAGCAACACATCTGTTTGCAGTCTTTCAACTAGTGCTATTTATCTAACAGAAGCGTTTATGTGCCTATCACTAGAATTTCATAATAAAATCCTTACCCTGGACAACACTGGGGAAGAAACTGCAAATAAGAAAGGATAAATCATGTTCTTTCATAGAATCATAGAATGGTTTAGGTTGGAAGGGACCTTAAGAGGTCACCTAGTACAACCTCCCTGCAGTCAGCAGGGACATCTTCAACTAGATCAGGTTGCTTAGAGCCCTGTCCAACCTGATCTTGAATGTTTCTAGGGCTGGGACATCTACCACCTCTCTGAGCAACCTGTTCCAGTGTTTCACCATCCTCACTGTAAAAAAATTTCTACTTCTATCCAGTCTAAATCTACCTTTCTTTACTTTAAAACCATTACTCCTTGCCCTGTCACAACAGGCTTTGCTAAAGAGATTGCCCCCAACCTTCCTATAGCCCCCCTTTAAGTACTGAAAGGCTGCAACAAGGTCTCCCCACAGTCTTCTCTTCTCCAGGCTGAACATCCCCAACTCTCTCAGCCTGTCCTTGTAGGAGAGGTGCTCCAGCCCTCGGATCATTTTTATGGCCCTCCTCTGGACCCGCTCCAACAGTTCCATGTTCTCCTTGTGCTGAGGGCTCCAGAGCAGGACACAGTACTCCAGGTGGGGTCTCATCAGAGCGGAGTAGAGGGGCAGAATCCCCCCCCCTGACCTGCTGGCCACGCCTCTTTTGATGCAGCCCAGGATACAGTTGGCCTTCTGGGCTGCAAGCGCACATTGTTGGCTCATGTCCAGCTTTTTGTCCACCAGTACCCCCAAATCCTTCTCCGTGGGGCTGCTCTCAATCCCTTCATTTTCCAGCCTGTATTGATATCGGGGTTTGCCCAGACCCAGGTGCTGCACCTTGTACTTGGCCTTGTTGAACCTCCTGAGGTTCACACCGGCCCACCTCTCCAGCTTGTTCAAGTCTCTCTGGATGACATTCTGTCCTTCTGGCGTGTCAGCTGCACCACTCAGCTTGGTGTCATCTGCAAACTTGCTGAGGGTGCACTCGATCCTGCTGTCTATGTCATTGATGAAGATATTAAACAGTACTGGTCCCAGTACTGTCTCCCTTGAGGGACACAACTCATCACCCGGCTCCATCTGGACATCGAGCCATTGACCACTACCCTCTCGGTGCGACCATCCAAATGATTCCTTATCGACCGAACAGTCCACCCGTCAAATACATATCTGCCATTTAGAGAGAAGGATGCTGTGGGGGACTGTGTCAAAGGCCTTACAGAAATCCAGACAAATGACATCCATACATCTTCCCTTGTCCACTGATGTAGTTACTCCATCACAGAAGGCCACATTTATGTGCCTTTCTTTATTTAGAAGGGCACAACAATCAGACAAGACAGTTGCTGCTCATGTTGAGAAGATGGAAGAGGAGAGAGACAGAGAGGCATGGTTGAGGCCTTGTTATCTACAATGTCCTGTTAAGAGCTATCTTCAAACAAAACGCTTTCAGCAGACAGGATCTTGATTAGAGACAAAAGTATTTGAATCTTTTTCCAGCAATGTTGAAAGGAGAGAGATGTGAAAACTATAAAATAAAAACAGATAGAAAAATACAAAGCTAGGAACCTCAGAGCACTAACAGAAAATGAAAAAATCAAACATAGTGCCATCAGAACTTTTAATATTATGAATTTCTGCCTTATGGACCAGTCTCCATTCTTATTTGACAGCTCACAGGGCTACAACTACAAGTTCTGTCATTTCTATATAAATACTAGCCTGCACAGAAAAGTATGTCTGGGAAAATCCTAATTTCAGCAGTCTTCCAACGAGATACGTACCTAGGATGGGATAGAGAGAATGTTCATGGCAACTGGAACGTTTTATTGTGAAATATGTTGCTTTCCATTAACGTCCTCCAAAGAGGGGAATGTAAAATATTTCTAATACAAATTATGAATATAGATCTGGATTTAAATGGGCATAAGGGGCCTCCTCTTCCAGCAATGCCATATGACCCAAACACCTTGGTGTCCTATGATGTATCCACAGACATGCTCCTTTACAGACCTCTAAGCCATTCAGCCTGAAGCGTAGTCCATCCCTGGCTCAGGTCACATAATTCAGTCATAGGTCTGTGTTAGTTAGAGGTGGTAAATTTAACAGAAGTCTTAAGTTTGGGAATAAAATCTTCATTCCTCCAGAAAGTTTCCTGGGGACTGAAATTTTGACTATGCTTTGCTGAATATTTAATTTTCTAAAGCAGTGTCACTTTGACCTTCCCTTCCATGCTTATAACTGCTATAGAGAAAGTATAGAGAAGTGCAGTTTCTTACATACTGGAAGAACATTGAGGCCTTGTAACTAGTACCATCTGAATTCAATAGCTTATTTGCTTCTTGTTTAGAGAACACAAACAGTGTAGGATGTTTGGCTACTGTTAGCTTTCCCCATTTTCCTGCTTAAATTAAATGAAAACAGTAAAAGCCTAATCCTTGACTTGAGTTCTACACAAGAAGACATCTCCAAAGATCTTGGGGGTATGTAACTGCCGTGACTTGTTAGTACAAAATCATTTATTCAGTGTTTGATTCAAACCCTATAAAGTCAAAGTAAAGAATCACTGATTTCAGTTATATTCATTTAAGACTAAGGCCTAGCTCCACCGCTCACTAAGTTGAAACTCAAAGCCAAGGCTAATGGCACAGTTACTGCCCGTCTCTAGAAAAAAGTCAATGACTAACATGGCAGAACCTTAACTATGTTATTCCCTACTTGAGAATGGAAGAATTCTGTGGAAACACACACAGATTTCCATATCTAGCTTTGGCAATTTCATCATTACTAACATTTTTAAGGACATTCATGAGAACAGATTATTCACTGCTTGATAGCAAAACTTGAAAACTATTGCAAAGTTTTCTGCTAATGTAAAGAAATCAGCATCACACACAACAGACCTGTCTAGCACACAGAAGACAGTATAAGTAGAAAGATACGGATCAACTGTAGTCAAGAATGTAAGGGATCAAGGAAATAATTCCTGGTAACTCTCTGCCTGAGCGGTGTCCAAGTGTCATTTACTCCGAATAGCAATGTCACCTCTTCTTCTCCAAACTAAAGTCAGATCAGCCCAAACAACAAAAATTATCCTGAGACAACACATACAGAAATCAGATATATGCAGTAAATCAATAGCCGATTACATTTATTGCTCATTATTAGCAGTAGCTTTTTACACTTCCAGATAAAATGGAACTTGACTGTAGGGTACCACAGTCACACCATAACTGTGTACAGCTTTGGTGTCATTTGGTATTAGTGCATTTAGTACATTCAACAATAGCTGAAACCTGATTTGCCAGCTTCGCATTAAACCACAGAAAACCACAGCTAAAAGAGGAGCTGTTATCAACAAATTATGTATGTGTCTGTCAGAAATCAGAGTATGGGTACATACAGAAGGCTGGAGTTATATAAGGTTATATTGCTTCCTGACCCAGGGCTTGAAACCACCGGCAGAATCCCAGAATTAGAAGTGTGTATCTTAGCACTCAGCTCCATTGTACTCCAATATTAATGTGGTTTGAATGACAAATTACAGTTGTGAGATAATTTCAGAAACTGCTAACCCCCTGCTAGTGGCCATTTTCCAGGTGAAAGCAAAACCTAGCTGAATGAGTTCTTTCTCTCTCCATCCCTCAGGAGCAGTAAGCTCCAGGCTTCACTTGAGAGCTGTGCTGTCACCATTCATGAACTAAGGGCAGTCAGCTGAGTGAGCCCTTCGTCCATGTCACCAGATGTACAGAATTATGTCTTGATTTAAGTGAGGCGTGGGGCAGAGCCAGCTATAGGGAAAGCTTAGACAGGCAGCCTCCTACAGAAAGCAGGAGGCCGCAGGCACTAGTGGTTACAACCCCTCAGCTGAGACAAGAATTCAAGCTGCATGAATATGCTTCCTTTCACTCGCTCCACCCTAACGTAAGCTCTTTGATTGCAGGTATCAGCAGAGCAATTTTAAGACATGAAGATCCCTGTGCACAGCACAAGTGTCTCTGGAGATGTGACAAGTGCTAGTCTCAGTTAAGAAACTTGTTGAGTCCAGAGTCTAACTGTAGTCTCACTGAGTCAAAAACTAGTGCTGAGAGCTTTGGCTCAAATGCCTGATGGATGAAGAGAAAGTCTTGGGCAAGAAACTGAGAAGCAATAATGAAAAAGAAAAGAAAAGAAAAAAAAAAGCAGGGTTCATTTTCCTTTGATTGGAACTTACAATGACATTAAGTCATGTGGAGAGGGGAAATAGGGATTGACTGTACCTTTCCTCTTCTCATAAGGCAGCTAAGGATTACCAAATAAAGCTAGCAAGTGGCACACAGGAGAGTGTTCTTCCAATAAAATATAGCTACCCTGTAGGCTTTTTTGTTACTAGATGTTATCATAGGTGAGAATTTGTATTGGATAAATTCAGAGATGACACTCAAGGATACTACCTACCGAAAAATGACCAAATGTCTTAACATTTGCATTTATAACTTCAGACACAGATATTAACGTGAAAGCAGAAAGTGTAAAGTTGCCTGAGCTCATAGGATTTTGGATTGAACAGTCTCAGAAGGTGAGATGCAATGCTTCTATACATCGCTGCTTGAGCACTCAACAGCCAGTGCTTGGAAGAACCACCTTCAACCTGAGAAGAGCCTCAATGCTCTTGGTGCAAATGCTGTTAAAAATGTGTGAATTGCAGCACAGATATCAAGAACTGCGCTAAGATTACTTCTAAACTGTCAAACTACTATAAGAGGGGAACACACCTTTTGACCATATTTACTCTCGCTGAATTGACTTCAAACAAGTACCAGGAGAGAAGCTCTATCTCCTATACCCCAGGCCCTTATGCCATCCAGCACTCATCAGAGTCCACTTTATCTAATATGAATGCACAGTTACCAGCACAGAAGGGTTACAGCTCATAAAATGCAAAGCAGAGAGAAATCTCTTGACTTAAAATTTGCTACCATTCTATTTAGTAAATGTACCCATTATTTAATTCATCAGATAGATACTTCACCTTTGTTTTGTTAAGTCATACAGAGATACAACAGCAAATAGGGAAAGAAGTAAATTGTAGCTAGAAACCAATGCCTCTACAGGCCCTGTTCTATGTATCTTCCTATTGCTTGCTGTTACTTTTGGTATAAACTGTTTTGAGCATCGATAAAATTTATAGATATTGTGTTAGTAATCTGAAGCCTCCCTAGCTGCCTTAATTGCCAGGACCTGTTTTACACTTGTGCAAAGGCAACAAGATGAACTGCTGCTCCAGTATGAATAATTTTGGAAAAGAGTGGTGGCAGTTCATGTCTGAGCTGGGTAGAAGGAGATAACTATATGACGCAGAACCCAGCACAACTGCATCTGCATATAAATAGACTTAATCAGAAATGCAAATTGCAATCAGAAGATATTTTAAAAGCCTATGATAACTGTGCAGATAACAAAAGGTCAAACACTTGTATTGCTGAAGGTTTTAAACTGTTACCAGTCAGTGGCGATTCTTCCTTTATGAGCAAAATGTAGAAAAGACAAGTAGATACCAGTCTAATCAATGATGGACAAATTCTTTCTGTATTTCTTCTATTACTACAACTGTTCTGTTGTTAAACTCTGTTTTACACTGTCAATCTCATCTTAACTTATTCAGGACAGCTCAACAAAATGAAACCAAAAATAAACAGCATGAAATAATAGAGCTAATTTACATTACTATACATAGAGGGAATTTCTATCCCTTTTTCATATCCATGTATGACAATCCAAATCTTCACATTTTAACATCCTTGGGTAAATGAAAAAATAAATTATGACTCCAGTTTGCTGAAACTTCCAGACTGCTTCATAGCATTGTCAAAACTGTGTGGTTTCCTTCCACAGTAAAACAAGCCTAAGACTCTAGGGGAATAACATTTAAAAATGTTATTCAATTGTTACAAATGTTGGCTTCTTCCTCTTTTGAAACAAATGTTTTCATCAATAGTAGCTAAGAAAAGTACTTTTGAAGGGAGGTACCTTGCTATTATATGATTTTATATTTTAAGATAAGAATAACATAAATAAGTCTTTATAATTTCAATGCATTTTAAATATAAATTACTGTAGAAGTCAGGCTGAAAAAACCCCATCTTTAACATTACAGCTTTTTAATGTCTTTTCCTATGAGACATTCTTAGGATTTGAAGCACAAACATTCACCAAGTATTTCTTTCTCCTTTGACTAGATTGTCTCTGAACAAACAAGTGAGTGAAGAGAGCCATCTAGTGCCATACCTTGGAATTTTAAAAAGGGTTTTCACCGGATGCATGTCAAATAAAGGAGGGTCTCCATCCCCCAGTTCAATAGCTGTTATTCCCAAGGACCATACGTCACATCGAGCATCATATGAGTAGTCATACTGTTGTTCACAAGCAATGACCTATCAGAAAAGAGCACAGCAAACAACACTTTAACCTAATGTACCATTCACGCCACACGAGTATGACACGAAAGTACTTTTCTGAGTTGTGTCTAAAGTCCTATGTAGCTTTCAGATCTCTATCTTTGGCTGTATTTCCCAGTTAGGAAAAAACCCACAAAAATATAACAGTAAATTAGAACTTCTCTTAGGTTTTTTTTCTTTAAAAACAATCTTTCTCTTTTTTAAGTACTTTTTAAGCTCTATGAAATGCTTCAAATATCTATACAAAGAACATCACTAAATTCTGTTTTTGAAAGCATTTCTTACAGAAACCTATTACAATAGCAGAAAACCCTATTGATGTTATTCTTATTAACTTCTATGATTATTCATGAGGATAGACTGATTTGCACAGCTGGTTTTTAGATAAGAATACTCCATCAGTCATTTCTGCCAAATTCTTTTGTTTGTTTGTCTCTACTAGATTTGAGTAGTTCAAAAAAATCTTAGTCAACATACCATGTACTTTGTCTAAGGAAAACTGAAGTTAACAGGAATAACTCCTTGGACTTCAGAATTGTCTTACATCACAAACTTGATGCACATTTCCAGCTAACGCAGTGTTTGCATTCTAATCATATGCTAATTATTCATATAAGATGGAAACAATTCTGCATCTAAACGTGAGATTCAAACTAAAGTTTAAATTTAGCCTTTATCTTTGCAAAGGGATGAGATGAAAACTGCAGCTTCGCTGCCTTTTATTCTACCTTGAATTGGAATCCTGTCTCAAGTTTGTCTTCCCAAATCTCATCAATTAGATCAACTGCTTTGAAAATCTGTCAGATCCCCACATATTGGTAGTATCAGTTTCCATGATTTTTCTTACAGTTTTAAGTATTTTTACTAATTTGTACTTAAGGTAAACAGACCTTCTGACAGCACATCCTAGGGTGGCTGATCTATGTTCTAGAAGAGGGTTGGTTTTTTTTTTCCTTCTGTATTACTTCTGAGTTCTTGTGTTAGGGCTTCAGTTTGGGACAATGCTTTGCAGAGATGCCAACATACATGTCAGCACCCCACGTAGCTGCTGGCAGAGAGCCACTCAGCCTGCTGTAACAAAACCTTTCCTGGAGAAGCTGCTGATTCCAGCTTAACCTCTTGGTTACTTTCTCCATAAGCTACGCCTAACAGAGGCATTCCTGCCTCTGGTAGAGATTCTATCCAACAGGCCCACAGGACCTGTCCATCTCTTACTCTGGGACTCATGACCCCATCATACATCATTCGTCATTTACTTTACCAGAAATCAGGGGTGTCGAACATACTAGTTAAAGTAATACTGAAATGTTTGGGGGTTTTTTTTGGCAGCAAAGTTAGACATTAGTTAATTCCTTTTCTATATACAAATAGTTCAGTTAGTTTTCTAGAGCAACTTAGTCCAGAAAAATTAAGACCTTTCCTTAATTTTCTACCAACGTTTTGACAAGTGTTGAGATCTCTCTCTTCCTCTTCAATTTTTCCAGGCTAGAATGCCAAAGAAATTTCTTTTCATACCCTACTGACAGTAGTATTTCCCCTTTATTGCTGTAATGTCAAAGAATCTTCTGATAGAGTATTAGACCAGTGTTTCTCAACTATTGCCTGGGGAACACTGGTGATCTGTAAGACATGATAAAATGATCAGCAAAATGTCTGCAAACCATCCAAGAAAAACACACATACACATTCCCCCTACACATTTTATTTGTTTATCAAATAAACAGAAGGGGGGGGGGGCAGGGGAAGTAAGCACTGCAAAAGGGGATTAAGGGATTTTTTTCATCAACTTCAAGAGGCAGAGTTTTGTTAGCTAATGCTGTGTTTTTCAAAGTTGTCACATGAAGATCATTTTCCCATCTCCCTTCTCTTTAATGGAGCGTCTTAAGTGAAAGCTCTGAAATATTTCTTCGTTCTTCAAAGAGTTCATTATAGCCTTGATCTCATCCCAGAGATCCCTCTATCTCTTGAAAAAGATTACTTTTACCAGCAGTAGATAGATTCTATGCAACTCAAGCACAGTGCTTCAAGCCACCACCCTTGTTTCAGAGGCCTATATGATAATTTCGCTTCCTTATACCATGCCTTAAAAAGAAGGAAAGAAATAAAATTGTAAAAACTTGCAAGAAAGTCAGTGTAAAGATCTATCAGAGATAGTTAAATAATATATTCTAAAGAGGCCATACTTGGAGTTGGCTGGAGTTCCCTTCATTATAGTTTTGCTCAGAGATTGAAAGGGAAGCTTGTATTTCTTGATTATTTTTGTTTCTTTATACAGTCCCCCAAATCATCTGTATACTCAAGGACACTTCCTCAAAAAAAAAATAAAAATCATGCAAGTCAGCTTCAAAGGCCATGACTCAGAAGTTGCAAGTAGCTTACCCATATGTGACTAACTAAAATCACTGTGCCTTCCTTCCTTTTTTAACACATGAAATGTTTTTATCTGGTTCCTTAAAAAGCTGCTAGAGCCCATCTCCTGAAAGTGACTACCTCAGATGTTGTCTGGTTCTCATTAGTGCACCGAGTCTTTTGCACACACTTGTCTATTTGTTCTCAAACTTTATGATGCAGAGGAATATATTTTCATTTTCAAGGGAAGGAAAAGAAGGACCTGCTCAAGGTCACACTGGAGTTCATCAGCAGTGCCACAAACATGGCTGGTCTCCCACATTCAAAGACACACTTTTTCCTTTATAATGATACCACAATTGCTTCTAACTACAGGCCAATGGCAAGACTTGCTATGTATCTCAGTCTTAGAAAGTTTAACAAACTACACTAAAATAACATGAGCATCAGAGGGCTTTTCGCTCATAATGGATGAGGAAAACAAAGTATACTGCAACTGTTTTAAAAAAGAAAAAAAAGTCTTTGAGCTTTTCTCAGCTTCACAATGTATTACCTACCAAACAAAGAGAAAGGAATGTATAACACATCTTTGTATGTCTTCTGCTTTCTGCTCCACAGCTAACGGCTACACCTCCAGTAAACATGGTACATGGCAGTAAAATGGCACTATGGCAAAATACCAGCACTCTAACCAAGGGGAATTAAACACTATCAGATTCTCCTCCATTCCAACATCAGAGCCTGCAGTGATTCTTTTAGAAAAATATTCCCCTTAACCTGCATTCTCTTTGTTTACAAAAATTCAACCAGTGGACCATGCAACCCAGTATGTTTTAGACAGATAGCTTGACTATAGTGAGATCAGCATCACAGAAAACATGCAAAATGAACTGCTCTTCTGACACTGTGTATACAGCGTGTATATTAATTTAATGATCACTTTGGTTTGAAACAAGTTTTCAATTTCTGTGGGATATATTAGAATCTTACCAACTTATGCACTACTTAGAGAAAGACAAATGCCACTGATTTTAATTTTTAAAGCAAGAATTAAAATTTGCAGCTTTTTCCTTGTTAAAAGGTGCACATCGGCAAGTTTGCTCTATGTGTTGGCTAGCAGACAACACTCTACCTTGAAATCTGAAGAAAGTTCTCTCAGTCATAGTTTACAAGCTAAGTCCTTGGGAATGCCCCAGTCCTGTTTTGCCTTGAAAACTATTGCAGCTCCCTGCAGAGCAAAAATCTCTAAAGGCCAAACAGAAAAAGGAAAAATGCCATTGACTTATCTTTTATTATGTTCCTGTCTCTATTGGGAACTCAGAGATAATTATTTTTTTGGAAACCTCTGTCCTTTTCGGTCAGAGTCCTGGAGCCAAGAGTGCCTCTCAGCACTGCTGATGCCTGCTCTGCCCAGCAGGGCATGAAGACAGAGAGCCCAGAAGAAATTATCTGAAACTGAAGAAAATGCTACTTCATTTCTCTACCTTGTGCAAAGACATGATCACATCTGTACCTATTTTACAACCAGCAAAATCCTCCCCTGCTTGTACAAGCAAAAAAGGAAGAAGTATTTTGCTTTGCTGCAAACACTATCTTCATGCCAAAGCTTCAGGGGGTGATGTTGTTAATCTTGAGATTTGCCAGCAAACATCATGGGAATATGCATCAAGCCTTTCACTTTGGCATGGGCTGGTTACGTGCACACAGTGGCCCAGGTTGCTAAGGAGACAGGCTGTCACCTTTTGTATAAGTTGTAATTTCATCATGATTTCATGCCCAGCCATACTGCCATAGGATGGAAAGCACCTGAACACCACACAGAGAAACAGACAATGTGATGGTAGTTGTCAACACTAATTGTGCTGAGGGTCACACTGGGACACAGTGAGGTGTGGGGGAATTCACTGGTCTGGCAAAGACAGCATATAAACAAATCAGTCACACTAACTGGAGGGAATTTAGAGTAGCCAGTGATTAGGCATTCTGTGTGATTTATCACTTCTACAAAAACACAACTTCACAGAGATACACTCTTGTGTCAGGGTGATTCACACCCTAACAAGAAGACTTTATATTCAAGGATATAATTCTACTTGTTCTGAAATCAATGCAAAGATTTCTCTGAACTTCAGCAAGCCCATAGTAGATCACAGGTGACTTTAAAAGAAGGAAAACATGTAATACGGAGAGCTAGCTGTTATTTGTACAGTAGTCATACTGACTTTTGGGCAGAGAGGAAGCTATACACGTTTAGCTGAAGCAAAATATATCAAACCCTTTTAAGTTTACCCAGAACTATTAGATGTGAACTTACTTTCATTTTGTTTCAGTATATATGCGCGGACAAAGTATAGCTGCAAGCATACAGAATACCGATAATAGCAGTACAGATGTGCTACCTGGAGACGATAGCTACACAATTAGCGCTGGTGACCCACCCGCAGAAAGGAGTCTGGAGTTAAAAAGGTTGATGCTCCTGAAGAAAGGCGGTGCTGTACTCAGCTGACGTAGCTAACTAAGCAGCTTATGAGGTGTGTGAGCACAATGCTGAAAAGAACTGTGCATGTGAAATGAATGTGGCACAAAATTGTTACCCTTGCTGCAAGGAGAACAAAAATGCTAGCTATGCAAGCCAAATGAAGTAAACTAACTGAACCTCTGTGCTCCACCTGACACTATGTAACCCAACTACATATATCTACATAGGAAATACAATATTAAATATTCTTCTAATTCCTATTCACTGAAAAAAAGTCTTCCATGACAGCATTTAGCAGCACTGGGGATACTGAATTATCCAGACCAAAGTAATACCTATCTATCTCTATCCCTCCCACCCTCCCCTCAAGCACATTCACCCAATTAAAAAAAGAACAAATTTGTGATTGAAATTGGTTCCATATTCCCCCACTTTCTTACTTGGATTTCAGTCCCTTATTTATTATTATCATACACATTTTTCCCATGGTGTATCACAAAATTATATTGTTAGAAATGTTACCAAAATAAAAAGTAATATTTTAAATAATTCTTATGAGTAACTATCACAATTAATGTTGATACATTGAAAAGTAATTATATGTCAGTAGTCAATTGTGTTTTAACAGCTGCAATTAATCAATTTTTATTTTTAACTCACCAAAGTGACATATTCCTCAGCCCATTAGACTGCACTGGCAGCAGGCTACATTTGTAGGGAAACATAATACCTTTTATTAGACCAAATGATACAATGAGGAAAAATGGATAAGCTTTCGAGCACACTAATCTATTTTGCTTTATACCATGAGACCATCATGGCTTCAACACTACTAATACTAATGTCATCGACGCATTTTGTTTCTGAGCCAAAGATTTACTCCTGAGCAGCAAGCATATACACTACACACCTCACACAGATTTGTAAATGGTGTTTCACAAAGAAACTGAAAACTCAGAGGCACCTCTAGCCTCATAAGTAAACCCATTTTATGAAGGGATCTCAGTGCAATGTAGTGTGGTACTGAAGTGATTCCCTACTGGTTTGGGGTTTTTGTTTTGTTTTGTTTTTTAAAATCTTTAAACACCCTGCATGAAAGTTTTACAACCCCTTCATAGCTGCTGTTTGGGTTAGAACAAAACAGAAGCATCTGCAACCCCTCCACATCCCTTCACAAGATTATGGCCATGTTATCAAGGTTACTGGGAAGGTTCCCTGAGGTTCCCTCCAGATGCCACCTCCTTTTCAACCCCCTTCTGCCATGGAGTAGGAAGTCAGCTCTTCTGGAGACAAAACAGGAGGTGATGCATTCTGCCAGACCCCGCTCTGTAGGGAGAGCTCTCTGGTGCTGC
Organism: Phalacrocorax carbo; assembly: GCF_963921805.1. NCBI lineage: Eukaryota > Metazoa > Chordata > Aves > Suliformes > Phalacrocoracidae > Phalacrocorax > Phalacrocorax carbo. Next base: position 23,066,124 of record NC_087517.1, on the reverse strand, counting down.
CTGTTCCGCTCTCAACCTCTCTCCCTCTCGTGCATGTCATCTCCTTTAAAGAAACCTCTGTATTCCAATTCAGCTTTCTGAAATCCACTGCTTTCCTTCTGGACTTTAAGAAACTTTAGCATAACTCCTTACTACTGCAGCTTGTTAAAGCTTGGGTTTGAGAGCCACAGAAAATTAGGAAAGTGGGGAGAAGAAAAAAAAAAAAAAGCAGAAACTGCCATTTCTTTTATTTCTTTATTCTATTTCTTTATTCAATTCCTAAAGATTTGCGTTCCCAAAAAGACAACTCTGTTTAAATCATGCCAGTCAACTTTCAGAAGGTGGCATCTCAGAGTCACAAGCATTTTAGTCATATGCAGCCATTTGAATCATAGACCTTATCGCTCTCTACAACTACCTGAAAGGAGGTTGTAGCAAGGTGGGTGTTGGTCTTTACTCCCAAGTAACTTGTGATAGGACGAGAGGAAATGGCCTCAAGCTGCATCAGGGGAGGTTTAGATTGGATATTAGGAGTAATTTCTTTACTGAAAGAGTGGTCAGGCATTGGAACAGGCTGCCCAGAGAAGTGGTGGAGTTGCCATCCCTGGAGGTGTTCAAAAAATGTGTAGACGCGGCACTTCAGGGCATGGTTTAGGAGACATGGTAGTGTTGGGTTGATGGTTGGAATTAATGATGCTAGAGGTCTTTTCCAACCTTAGTGATTCTATGATTCAATTCTATGATTCTAAAATGTATGCCAAGCAGGCAATTCCTTTACACCCTAGGCTTAATATATAATCATAAATATAGAAACGTTAAACAACAAGCACTTGTTCAAATCACAATGTACCAAGAATCTATGTTATTAATGACATGAGAGGAAAATTTTTCACAGTGAGGACAGTCCACCATTGGAATAATCTCCCCAGGGAAGTGGTTGACTCGGCCACATTGGACACTTTCAAGAGTTGGCTGGACAGGGTGCTGAGCCATCTAGTCTAGGCTGCGCTCTTCCTAGAATGATCCCTGAGGTCCCTTCCAACCTGTGATTCTGTGATTCAACGCCACTATTCTTTATATTTACCATTTAGGTATCTATCACATTTATTACATTTACCCACTAAATGTGTGGGATTTTAAAGTATTTCACTATTAATTAATCGTGATGCCAGATAAACACAAATTCTGTAAAAGCAGCCCAAGTTTTTTCTATTCCCATCTGTGAAGTTTCTTCCTAAGGACAATCAGTTATTTTTTGTAAATTATGTTTTCAATCTTATCTCATTTACTATAATTCACGAGGTAAAAAAAACTGTATTAAGAGTTAAGATAGATTACTGAATTATCATTAACTGTAAAAGAATAGTTATTATACCTTCATGGTAGATGTTAAAAGGAAATGTTTTCAAAATTTTCCTTATTAGACAAGGTACATAGTTCCTTATGTTTCTTTATCACAAAATATGCATACTGCTTACTGTACAACTATTTTTAAATGGCTTTCAGGCAGAAAAATAAGTGTATATCCATCCTTGAACCCTATATCCTATATATACTAAGTGGTGGATTCCTACAGTTCATTATAAATCAACATTTACAAAATTCCATGCTCAGTTGGCATTTAAAAATGTAGTGAAAATGTGCGTATCAGAAGAGCTAATTTTAGCTAATAAGGAATTAAAGTGAATAGACCTAGAGCTATTAACAGGATGCTGACCTTGAGTCCCATGATGTAAGCTAAGGGCTGGAAAATAACCTAGGTTGAAGTGTGACAAAATGAGAATATGTTTAACAGTTTCAGGGGAATGTATCACTGTCCTTGTTTAGAGTTAATTAAAAACATAAGCCCAGGTTAGTGATGGAGTTATCTTTTCTACACTGTCTTTCCAACACAGTATTTAACTACGCATGAATTGTATTTACTATTAAATGGAGTTTTTTGCAAATTTTTCATGTCTCCTACAATGGAGAGGTAAATAAGAGAAATCAGCCCTAATCTACCAAAAGGAAGATGGTTTTTGACCAAATTCTAAGGCCTGAATACAGCCCTTACTGTAATGAATTATTGACTTCAGCGGAAAAGCTGCTGTGAGTCTTTGCAAAATTAGATTTTTCCCTTTATATATTTTTCAACTACATTAATGCAAATTACTTTTTGGGGTGCTTTTTTTACCAGTTTGGTTGATTTTTCTTTAGAATATGCAGAGACACTGCTTTGCACTGAAGCAATGCAAATACTATTCATTGTTTCAGGATTAGACTTATTGTACACACATATGATCAGATTGAAAATTTTAAAAATACAAAGGAGCACTGGAAAAAGAAAGACAATTTAAACTAGTCACTTACTGTTCTAACACTTCAGAAATCTATTCTGATGCTCAGATGTACTGAATTTTATCCCAGGAAGTATGCCTTAATTCAGCAGGGGAAGGAAAACAATCTGTTGTCTTTGGGGCAGTCTTACTGATCGTTACTTCATCTTGGCATGATTGTAACAAAATATCCAAAATACAGAGTTGACACAGCTTTAAATAATACTGTGACATCTGAAATCCCCTAAAATCAATAGCAAATCAGAGCCAAGATTTTACCTCTGGTTAACTCATTATTACAGAACTCATATGATACCTTTATCAATGTCTCAGCCTTTCCTATTGTCATGTGTCATATTTCAACACATAATTCTTCAAAGGATGAACTATGTTTTAATTATGCTCCTTTTAAAGCATAAGTATGCATGCACCATTGTAATTTTTAGCAGTTGTCAGTAAAATAGAACAGCATACAGACTGTGGTTTTAAATTACCTTCAGCATCTCTCCGGTTCTTTCTGACTTTAAGTATCTTTTTCTACTTCTGCTCTTAAAACTAGATTTGGGCCAAAGAAAACATGTACAGATTCTAACTGAGCTTGTCTCAAGAGTCAAGTTTCCAACTAGATCATGATAGTATAATTATATTTGAGAAAAAGGAAAACTGCAATTCTATTTGAACTGTGTTTTCTTCAGTTCTGCACTGGAGGTTGAAATCAAGACATGTTAAGGTTTAGAACTAGAGATGTAATGGCAGTTCAGTTCAAAAGTTTAAAATCTGATTCCTCCAGCTAGCATTCAACAAAATTTATTTCACTATAATAAAAGTAGATTTTAGGTAACTTAAGTGTTTGGCAACAGGCAGCTTTAAACATCTACCATACTTAAACTATCCTGCCTATTTATATTTTTTTGGCATGCCTGGATTCAGTGTTCCGTTTTCTACATGCCTATGTTTTTAAGTGTAAGATGATACTAATTGGGTCAAATAGCAATAACTGATTTTCAGGGAGTCTACTTTAAAGCTGCTCTCAAACTGACTCATCCTTGCCAAGTTCCTCTGTTGCTTCCACACAGCCTAGTTTTTTCCCTGTATTTTCATTTTTCAGCAAAATTTTTGTTAATCACATGCTCTGCTTAAAACAAATGCTCAAGGACAAATCTTTTTTACTTGTCCTGTTGCTGCTAAACGAGCCTCACAGTCTTCAGAAAAAAAAAGAGCCCTCCAAGATGTTTGAGTCACTGAAAAGTGTGAAGCTGCCGGTTTTCATGCTTCCAGTAAGAACACCGAGCTGAACAGAACATCTTACGCCACCCCCCAGTCACTGCTATTTTCCTATGAACTTTTGCTGTTCCAAACACCATGCCATCTAATCCCTTTGACACATTTTGCAAACTTCATCTTAAAATATCGTGGTTCTCATAATACAGACTGTTCCTGATCCAGGCTGATTTAGTGATTCTAGTTTCCAGCATATTTGTCTCCTGCTTATATCCAGTTATTCCTATCTGCCAGCTTTAATAACTTTGCATCATTCTTCTCCGGGTTTTATCTTCCTGGGGTTTACCCTGGAATATATTCTCTGTCAGCTTCTTTTCAAAAGGTTCATTTCTCTGCAACACTCCTATAGTCTCTTCCTCCAATGCAAACTTTTTCATCTCCCCTCTCCACTCCCCCTTCAGATTAAATCCATCTTTTTCACCCTTAGAGAAGATGAGGTCCCACGATTGCATTATGCATTGACTGAGGCTCCTACGTTTCTCACACAGATAGTAAAAGTTTGGGGTTTTTTCTAAAAAACAAAACCAAAAATACACCACAAAATCTCTGCTTATTTCTTTGGCTTTTTACCTCGAGAATTAATATTTTCAAGCAGGATGGAAAAATAAATTTGGTATGATTACTGTCTTTGATGACAATTATTCAAGCAAAACAGTACTGTAAAAATAACTTCTAATAATCTGAGTTCACTAAAATATTTCATAATATGTCCATTATTATCTAGAGGAGTATTTTATAAAGGTTTCAGGATGTCTCCAACCAAGGTGATTCCATAAATAATGCTTGCACAGTGGTTTCTAAGGTATCGTGTGTCTCCTTTGTGACGCAAACTGGTTGTTATGGAGATGGTAAAATATCAACCATTCTTTGTGAGACCGTGCAACATCAATTCTGGATCCGTTACAGCAGCTTCTTTTCTCTGCACAGCTATAATTAGCCTTCCTTAGCAACAGAAACAGATGTATAAAAAGTATAAAATGTTTTAAAACAAATGTTTGCACAATACTTTTAACTGTTTGACATACAGAAATAGAACTGTCTGCATTTGTAACAGATGCAAATTCCATCCCAGATTCCCCAAAATTCAAATAATTCGAATGGCCTTCAACAAAAATGAGGCTGCTACTGTGATGAAGGTTTAACAACTTACACGTAAACAAACCACTCCCTTTTCATGCCCTGTTTTTTGTTTCCATAATCTGTATCTTTCAAATGTAATTTTCGTTTCTTAAAGCACAGAGGGCAAAAATTAACGTCTTTCATGCCAAATGTAGGGAAAGTACATAAGGAGCTTTTGTTCGACAGTGTTAAAACTTTATAGAGCTTCATGAAATAGAAGGAAAAGGGCTATGCCTGGGAAGCAGTATGTAAAAATCTGGTCTCAGATACTTGTCTAGGCCACCTGTAGATTATTTTTCTCCATTTTTAATCTATGCTAGTCCATGTGTCTAAGCGTGTATGTCCCCAGTCAATGATTAAGGTTAAAGAACACATAGCTGAGTCAGGATTCTGCAGAGTCCTATAGAAAGACAGGAATGTGGAAATCCCTCCTTCTCCTCCCAGTCTGTATTGAGTGGCACAGACAAGCACACCAAAATATACATACAGTATTTGATTGGAAAGTCATAAAATATTCAAGGAGACCCTCAGTTATTTGCAAATTATCTGTACTTCTATGGAAACATTACAGAGAAGAAATAATGAAAATTATTATAAATCTATTTTGGATATCCTAATAGTACATTCATTTTACTGAACAGAGGCCTAGATGTAAAGTAGAAACACAGCCACAGGGGAGGGAAAAAAGATACCCTTTTCTCCTGCTGTGTGGAAGTGGCAACAAAGTCTGCATTGCAATGAATGGAGACAACCCAGATAGGAACATCTGCCTACCTCAGGTGCCATCCAAAAGGGTGTTCCCACCGAGGTGTTTCTACGCAGCCGTGTGCTGTTGAGCTGGGCTGAAACACCTGCAATAAAGCAGATCCAAAACACTTGGCTTCAAATTCATTCTGTCATTTCAGTCAGTTTATTTCAAGTATCTGGAAAACCAACCCCAAGCCTGGGAGTACAGATGCAGAACGCCTGGCCAAAGTAGGTGCAGCATTTGGACTGAATTCTTCATTTGATTGATTACAGCTTGCTGTATTTGTTCAGAATTGCTGAAAGATTTTTTGTGAATGACTCTCCATTTGAAGCACTTTCATTCAAACTCAAAAATTAAATTGGCACCTAAATATCACAGACTTCTTTCTGCTGTTTTCGTGAGTATAAACAGGAACCATTCAAATTACAACTTACCTTTAAAACTGCTTTTTCAGAAATTACTCCCTGAACACCACTGGCAGGAAACTTGTTCACTAGAGTATTTGCAGAGGCTCCTGTTCAACAAACACTTACGCACTTGCCTAAATCTTTCCCTACTGAGAAAAGCACGGAAGCTCAAACTCACACTGCAGCTTGTACTTAGGGAGTTAAGCACATACTTAAAACAAAGCCTGTGCTTCAGTGCTTTGCTGACTGGGGCTGGACTACTGAAGCACAGCTTAAAAAAGGAAGAACGAACTAGGGTAAAATCAAAAAAGGTTAACAAATCAGAATGGACTGTTACAGCAAATCTTGTTCTGTGCTCTTGTAATCATATAATTAAACTCTAGAGCTCAGGAGCATTCTAGTAAGTTGATACAAAACCAATATTGACTTAAAAACTTATTTCACCTTAACATTGTTTAAAAACAAGCAATAAATAAATAAATAAATAAAAACCAATAAGTAAGAAATTGGAATTCCTAATTCATAAGTTAAAAAATTTGATTGCCAGCTCCAAGATTCAATTTTGTATTTAGTTTTCATTTTTCAGTGTGATTGCAAGCCTTCTGTGATCTGGGTACCACAGTGAAACAGTTAATGGCTAGGACCTACGGCAAGCCTCTGTGCATTTAACTCTGATCTCTCTTCAGCTAGCTTAATTTGTAGCTGCGATCTATGGACACTCCAAAACAGCGCTGCATACCAAAGAGCTGAGAGAGGGAGACAGCAGGACAGAGTGAGTGAGCATAAGCATAAATGAATGATAAATTGCAGACATTTTGGGTCAACTTATGCTGTGACCAACATTTACTCAAATATATCATGCTGTCGAGAGCAGTTGAGGGAAGAAATGTGTGTTACAACTTGCTTTGTCAATGTAAAGTCATGCAATAAAGAAAAAAAAAAGCCTCAATTAAGGATATCTGTGTAGTCCTCTCTGTGACCTAAATGCATGTGAACGAAACGGATAGCATTCACTGAATAGGTAGTCATTTAATTTTTTTTTCCCATTGATTTGAGTTCTAGTTACTTGTTTTGTATATCCAATCCTTTACTAAAACTAAAATTATAATGGTTTTTTTTGCTTTTGACATGTTTCCTTCCCTCCTCATCAAACAATAAATCTCCTTAACATTGCTGCAAAATGGGAGAGGATTATTAGTTCCAGGGATTAACCTAAAAATATCCAAAGCATCCACTGTTTTTGGGTACCTAATCCGAGATCTTTCACTTTTCAGGCACTCCACTGGCTCAAGTAGAGCTGTAATAGATCTCAGCTGCAGTTCAAGAACGCTTAGCTTTTCTGCAAAGGAGGACAAGTTGTTTTAAACTGGCTATCAGGAAAATGAGGAATAGAGCGGACACTTCTAGAAAGTTTGATGAAAGTAACCTGCCAACATTACAGAGAAACACTGGCAGAAGCAAGAATAGTCTCCAATTTGATGCCATTCAACTGTTTGAACTATGAGCCCCTTTTCTTCCTGAACTCCTTGCATTTTTCAATATATAACTTATAACTTCCACTTTCTGCAATAAATGAGACAAATGGTTCCTCAAACAATATCACCTCTGACTCAGTCCTAATTTATTCCCAGAGTCCCTTCTGTGACTACGGCAGTGGGCTAGAGGGGTAAAATAGCAACTTAATGAAAGCTTGGTGCCTGACACTTCTTTAGTCAGGAAGCCCACAGATTTGTGGGCATATCTTGGCATTTCCTAGCCATTACATGTTAGAAAACACTTGAGATTTAACTCATTTCTTTTTCTGAGATAGTTGTATTTGTTGCAATTTTCTAGCATTACTGTTGTAACTTAAAAAGTAGGAAAAAGCCCTGAAATCCTAAATGTGGAATCAGAGACACCCATGGGGCACCAGAGAGGTTGGCGTTCTCAGTTTCCTTGGATTTGGCACTTGGAGTTGCAGCACACTAACCTGCCTTTGGAAGGCAGAGCTCCAAGCTGAGCTTTTGCTGCAGCTAAGGCCTTTGATACATCTGATAAAAATATTTTGCTTTGGGGAGAAAAGCCAACTTTTCCCAGAATGGAGTAGTTATAAATGAAGACCATACTGCCAAAACTCCCCCAAATGAGACGGGATCTTCCTCCCTTGTACTAGGTCAGGGACTCACTCCCAGTTTTGCTTCAGGCCATATGTTACTCCCAGCACTATTTTAATTGTTGCCTTTACCATTCAAAATAATGAATTTCTGTCCCTAGAAGATACTAAAGACTCTCCTGTTTCCCAACTTACTTTAGCATCTTCAATAGATTTTTATGTTAAATTTATAATACCATGACAACATCAGTATTAAAGTTTCTTTCCAAGGCATAAATTTAATATTTTTTTATTTTTAAAAATACATTACTATTTGCAGATTTTTTTGAAACACCATTTTACACTACTCTCATTTTGTGAACTTTTTTTTTACCCTCATGCACTGCTAAACAAACATCTGTTATTCACACAACACTATTCTCAATTATGATTACCACCCTGGTTACACCCTTATGCATTATAAGGTTTCATTAATAAATCTTATTACTAATAATCTGTTTGTTACCTTTAATAAAATTGCCCATTCCATTGCATACATATCTGATGGCTACAGCATTTCCTTATTTTAGTACGTGCGTGTTTAAAGGGGAAAAAAATATTGCTGAACTGAGTTAAATTCTATTGCCAAGTCCCTCTCTCTCTGCCTGCCTCCCTCCCTCCCCCCATTTCTTAGGCAATGCTCAAATCTAACAGCAATAATCACAAATTAAATGGATGTTGCATTTTGGCCCCAAGGGCCCATTTTACCTTCTGCTCAGAGGGAACAAATATGCTTAAGGCTAGCAAAAGCTATTTCGGAGAGAAGAATGTTTCCTTTTCATATGCAAAAGATATAATATTCAAATTAGGAGGACAACTGCCCTGAAACTGACATTCCTTGTGAAATGCAAAAGAGCTTTGTAAATAAAATGGTACCTTCAGAACTTGTTTTAATTATTATGTTTAAGCTTTTAAGTTCAAAGTCTATTACTGATTTTTGGTTAGAATTTTTATTCTTGCTGTATCAGGTTTCTTCTCCAGTTTCTTTCTTAAAATAATCTGAGTATCCTGAAAAAGTCTCTCACTATGGCATTCTGCATTCCCAGGGGAAAGTAAACAGATGCCTTTGGCTAAACTGCATGTATCAGGAAAACAAATGGGAAGTGGTCATTACCGAAGTCAACGAGCTTGACTCCACCTTCTGTTGTCAGGAGAATGTTGTTCCCTTTCACATCACGATGAATGATCCGGTTATTGTGTAAATGCTGAAGACCCTATATACCAGCAGTAACAAAAATAAGTTTACTCCCTTATTTAAAAACAATTACCCTTCTATTAAGGCATGTAATGAAGACAATCTGCACATAGTCTATAGAAACATCTGTCCACTGGATTACATGCTTGATACAACCCCTGCTGCTACAATAGCCCGCATAATATTGTCAACATTACCATACTTTATAAATGGACAATGGATGTATGAGATGAGTAAATTGCACCCTCTGCTGTCATTACAAGCCCAGTGAACATCCTTACCAAGAGAGCACCATATAAGATGTATGAGATTATAGCTTCATCCAACCGTTGGCCAAACTTCAGCAGGCCTTTGACAAGTTCTGTGACAGAACCTCCATTGCACAGCTGCGAAGGGGGAAGTGCGATGGGAGAAAAAGCAAGACAAGTCCTCTGTTACTCAGTACATTTGTTTAGGCTGTAAACACCTACCATGCAAAACTACACTACACCACAAGTCTGGGGACAACTAGATTTTTACCTTGCAATTATTTATGTTGTCACCCCACCTTAGAACATATTTTATTAGCAATGTTCATAATAAATCACAGCACCCTGGGTGGGTGGAGGGAAGTGAAAACCAAAGATTATATAGTGTAACTTATAAAATATAACTAAAAATCAAAATGTTATAAACAGGACTGTATTTTGTTGTTAAAAGAGGATTTCTAAGTCCCGTTTAGATTATTTGAGTATTTTCACAATAATATGTGCATTGTCTTTTTGAAAAACTGCTTTTGTGCAAAGAAAAGGCCAGACAGAAAAGATTGATGCTCATGATAACTGGGAGGCAACAAATTACAGTAATTTTAAACTTTCACTCCATCAATGCTCCTGCTGGCAGGCAATATAAAGCAGACAGAAGCCATATCTCTATACTCAGATTTGTTGGCATGTGCTGCCAACAACTGAGATGAAACATTCTGATCCAGAAAAGCAGCTTCGTGCAAGCATTTCCCACTAATGGGCTGCCATACATCAAAAGAAGAGGAGAAAAAGTAAAATCAGAATCTTTATAAATATGTTTTCACCCACACCATTAGTTTACTGTCCATGCTCTTCTAAGCAGTTACTCGCCTTTTTCCTTTCTCCTCTTCCTCTGTCCTTTCCTTACCTTAGTATTCACAATTGTTTGGGGGGAAAAAAAAAAAAAGATAGGAGAATCGATTGCCTTTCTTTCATTGAATTTTCTCCTCTAGACCTGTTTTTGTAGCCAGCACCCCTACCAACATTTCTGCCATACAGAAATGACATGCATTTCAACACAAGTTCGTTTTACATTATCAGTATTAAGTTCAAAATACTACAGCTTAAATCAGAAGAATGGTGTGAAAACAGATCTACAATCTCTCAAGTTTTGCATCACTCAAATAGCTTTTATAAACTGTATATCAGTTCAATCACTAATTTCTGTGGTATGTCAATATTTTCCTTCATTTATTACTAGCTTCCCCTTGCATCAAAAAATTCACTGGACTAAAAGTTTTAGTTCACGGAAAGGACCAGATCACATGATAAACAAGACATCCTTTTTGTAAATAAGATCATGAAACAAAATTTCATCACTGAAAACATTGATGAGTTCTGCAGAAATTTGACTTTACTTTTTAATCTGTTAGTAGGGAATTTTATATCTTTTTTTTTGATCCATTAGGTGGGAGCATTCAGCTCAATATCAATCATCAAATGTATTTACAGGAGAACTTCTTCATCTCACGAGAGAAACTGCATGTTTTTCTTTCCATGATAACCATTTGCTGACGAGCCATTAAGTCAAAGATTTTTGTTTATTGCTTTCATTGCACTAAATGTTCTATTGAGGCAGGCTGTATTAAACTTATTTCTAGCCTGCAAATAAAATATAGAAAAGCATACCCTCACTTCAAAAAACCCCCAAGCTGATTCTGACTGAAAAAATGATACAAACTGACAGCTGTTTGGTAGCATATGTTGAATGAATGACTGACTCTGGTAATAAATTTATCCCACAAACATCCCACTCACAACTGCAGTTGTCAGTGGCACTGTTCCTGACAGTCAGCAAAGATCTGGGACAAAATGAACTTGTAAACTTCATTACCACTTTATACCTAATGGTGATACTTTAAAAATCAGACTGATGCATATTTAAATGGAAATGTAGGGAAGCTTGCTTTACACTTGTCTGTGCTACCCCTATCTGAGAATTGCATTGTCAAAAAATATTTAAGGTGTCCACTTTTGCTACCCTTCCTCATCCTAGGCAGGTAAGGTCCTGCTAGTGAGTAAACATGGCAAAATTGTGCCTAAGGGGGGGTGAAATCCACCTTTTTATTACAAATTGTGGAAGTCACACAAAAAATTAATATATTTCATCAAAGACTCAGGGATCAAAGTCTGAGTACTTTGTATATTCCCTTTTACTGAAAAAGTGTCATTAATTTATAATATAAAAAGTAACTGCTATGCATACATAAATTTGCATGTAAATTCCAAGGCAAGAAATAATTTGCCTTGTCTGGTAAATTTATCTGTATAAGGAAAACATTACTTTTTAAATTTATAATTTCTTTCAAACTTTGGACAACATGCACCAAAAAACATCTGAAATGAAGATACTTAACTGATAAGGTCTGTACAAACACCTAACTCTTTCAAATTCTACATTCAATTTTGTTACACAGAATATAAAAAAATTCTGCAAAGCAAAATGTGATATAGGGAATACCACATGTGATGCATCTGTTGGATATACTGCACTTGTATTAAAAAAGAAAACACCTGGGAAACCAAGCCCAAACTCAACACAAAGCCAGCAGGCAGACAGCAAAAATCCACACCAAAACAAAAATACTAAAGCTCCTTTTTTAACAGTTAGTGAAATTTAAGATGAAACACATCAGAAGTTTTAATTCAAGCTACATAATTCTGCATACATAGAAGTTAGATGTATTGTTGGGATTCCACATCGTAAAGTGGAAATAAATATTCCCTATTCTGACTGCAGTCACCATTCAAGAACAGGGAGTAGAATTTCTAAATCATCAGTAATTAAAAAGTTAATGCCAACTTTTACTGGTGTAGTTATAACTGAGAGAAATATTTGAATGGTCTGTTACTGCTCATCAGTCCGTGCAAAGCTCTGTATCAATTAAGCCTAGAAAACGTCTAGAAGAAAACCTCATCTTGCAACCATCTTTGGCAGTCACTTAACTAGCAATAAGACCACCAAAATACATTTTTCATAGCAAGAATACTGATTGCCACTGAACAAGAAGAGTTAATATAAGGCACTTCTGTTACTAGGTTTTCAACAAAAACCAGCCTCTAGTTTTAAATTACCATAAAACAGATTTTCCCATTGCATTTTCTCTGTTCACTTTTGCAACAGGCAGCATGTTTGTTAACTGTCCTCCATGTTACTACTACATCATCTTTTGCATTCCACTCAAGTGCTTGAGCTCTCTATAAGTTTAGAGAAATGTCTTATCTAATATTTCCTCCAACATGAAAAAAATCAAGCTGTTTTTAGGCAGACCATTTTTATCAAAAGGATTTGCTTGTTTTGGAGGCAGAATGTAGCAACTTGAACAGAAATAAAATGCAAGGACATTCCCTATTAAACAAACTTGAAGTTTGGATGCGATTTTCAACAGTAGGCTACCACTATCAGTCCTTTGATTAATGGCCCCAATCAGAGAATCATGAAAGCCTGTGACTCCTCTAGCAATAAAAAAACCCAGAAACTCAACAACATTTCCTAGTTAAGGTGTAATGTTATCAAATTATTTTTACCTCAAGTACTAGCCAGAGCTGTCCTCCCACATATTGATCTGCTTTGTAAAACATCCCATAAAATCTAACAACATTAGGGTGATTGGGAAGAAACTGCAAAATATTATATTCTGCTTCAATTTCTTCATCTACATCCTAAATAAAACACACAAACATAGAGAACATATGAACACAGCAAGTCCTTACGAAGCAAGGACAAACTCTCATGGATAAAAAGAACCATTTTTATTTAGTTTGTACTTTTAAATGGTTTTACTTTAATGCAGCTGAAATACTGTAAATATAATCCACACCGCATCATGCCACTTTTGCTTTTTTTACATACAGAAATGTGAAGTCTGTGTAAAGCAAGCAGTTGTTCTTCAGGGATCCTTTCAGTGCATAATACACTTAACCAGAAAAAGTAAAAATTCTACTTAACTTTGCTCAGTTGTGTAAATAAGGAATTTACACATGTATTATTTTCTAACCTCTTTTAAAACACACATATTTTTAATGTTTAAGCTAAATGTAAATACGTGAACCCTTGATTCATTCTTTTTTCTATGGTCATCAGATGGGACCAAACAGACAACAATTTCACAAAACCTCAGAAGATATCAATAAAAACAAAGGCATTCTTATGAGGAAAAGACATACAGCAGAAACCATTAAAGAGAGACAAAACAAACCCCATGAAATAAGTAAATTTTACTAAATATTTGTTGATGAAATAATTCTGTGACAATTACAAAATACTGTTTAATATCAGCACACAGGCCACAACTCAGAACAGTACTTAAGCACTGAATCTGTCCTTGTTTCTGCAGACTGTGACTATTAGAAAATTTAAGCTCTTGCATGCATTGTCCTTTTTTCTTTTTTGCATTTTGCTAAAAAGGATATCACCTTATCTATTACCTTCTTCAAATTTATACAAGAGAAAACCAAGATGAATTCCAGTAGTGGCAGATGACAGAAATGTAACTTTTTTTAGTAAATATTTAGCCCAGCTGTCATGATCAAACTCCAGCTTGATCCAACCCGAGCAGCTGCCAATTAAATCTTCCACTGAAAACTAGGGCCTTGGTTCTTAAGGGAAGCTAGGCATTTAATACCCAGTAAAACTGGAGATGGCACAGAACTACTTCTGAGAATCTGGGCTGTGATCTTCTGGTTTTAACTGAAATGTTGCCTCGCAGTATTAGCCACGTATTAAAGATGACTATAAAATATCATAAAGTTCATAGTGCTTCTGTGATGGGAAAAGTAGTTCTTTTAGGAAGTACACAGAATAAAATAAGAACATTGACAGCATCTTGTATTTTCCCTGCTACAGTAGGCTCCTAAGATGAATGCCTCTGTGCCTTCTTATCATTTGCACGCTCCAAGCACAGATATCCAAATTTGTACCAGAAGATTACATAGACCTAAAAAAGAAACTAGGCAAACGATGTCTTCAAATAACATACAAGATGATGAAATTGTAAGTTGCAGCTTTCAGGTGCTGGTATCAAACTCCTTCTGTCAATGCATCCTGCAAAATTGTTCCCTTCACGACATTTTCAATATCTTACACATTTGATTTATATTTCAACTCTGTTTGAGAATTCTTTTAAATTAACAATGAAGTTACAGTTTAATATTTTTTACTTACGCTGATAGGATCCAGAATCTTTACCGCTGCCAGACTCCCATCTTTCTTATTGGCAACCTTATAGACTTTACCATAAGTGCCTTTCCCAATAGTCTCTATAATTTCCCAGGTATCTGAGGGATCAGCTAATGATTCTAGTCCAATCATACTGGAATTATATTGAAACAATCCATACAATGGCTTCCTGGAAAATAAAGCAGACACATGTACAGTGGGAAGTGCTAAGTAACTCTGTACTAAAGAAGCCATCTTCTGGTAACGAAAACAAATATTGTCCTAATTTGTGAAGAAATACAGATACAATCACAAATTAAAACCAGACAAAGATAATATCACTAAATGAAGGAATAGAAAGAAACTCTGGGGACCACTTCTCCTTACTTACTTTGCTGTATCTATTATTTGCTTCAAACATTGCCCTACACACCGCATCATTCTGAACACATTTTAACAAGTTCTGACAAAATCTGATCCCTTCCTCTACTGCATGCTCTTTTAATGGACATCTTACACAATTGCTTTAACACAGCTCATGAAATGAGGCCCCGTTTCTTGCACATTAAAAAGCCGTGTGATGCTTTTAACGTCTTTTTGTCTAATGCTGTCTAATGCTATCCCTGGATAATTGCGAGACAGGCATTCAGTAGGTATAACACTTCATCATATCTGATATATTTACAACAGGGCTACATATAACTAGTTTAAGAAAAGTTAAGACTGGGATGGCTGGTATCATAAAATACAAACCAACTCGGTAATAGGCAACAGGTACACCACTGGGGTGACATTCATCACTGGAGATGTTTGCACTTGTCTGTATCTCCATATTTCAGAGTGTGTTATGGTCAGCTACACTGGCTGACTGCACCTCTACCTTCAGGTGATCTCCTGGTCAGGGGAGTCATTTCTCCAAATTCTCCTGAGTGATGTATGGATCTCAGCAGCCTATGCAAAGGGCTCCTTCCCACACTTGAAATTAGATAGATGGCAAGTCCTAGTCCTTAGAAAAATGACAATACCATTTTAGGATTTCATTTCAAGTAGTGAGAATGTAGATCTTGCCCCTGCACTGGAATTAGAGAAAGGAAAGATGAAGTTCAAGATGAGATTAACTTAACCTTCTTATATAACTCACCACTGGGGAAGCTGACTGGTATACGGTTTCTCTAAGGAAGAATATTATTTGCCCATCTGGTGGCTGTCAGTAGGTAGACCACTTCAGCTATCTGTACACTTTACTAGGAGATGTAAAGTCTGCGATCCATGAACAAAACGAAGAAGAAGAATAAGAAAGTGATCTTGACAAAAGCAATTGAAGACAACACCATTGCTGACTGCAAAAGATCTTGCTTTTTTGGAGATGGATCAACTAGCACTTCAAACATACACTTGAATTTTAAGGTTTGAGCCTTTTCTTTCTAAGCATGTCTGATATCTGCAAACCTGCTTGAAATAATTTTTAAAACCTGCTGTCTTATTTACCTTTTCACCACTTCCAGCATCAGTGACAACTATCTGGCATGAGAGATTTAGTCAGAAAAAAATGAGGTCTGGCTGGGGAAATTGATAATTTAATAAAGAATGGCATAGCAGCTCTTCAATCTAATTAAAGAAATAATTGTGTTTTCTGTTCATATAGAGAAAATAACCTGTGTGTAAATTCACATGCAGTGCAGGTCTGTATAGCAATATTCAAATTGGAAGCATGTGTATAAACTCATTTGCATGCTTTGTTCCTTTCCAGAAGAAATTTTTAAATTCCTAAGACAAAATGTTTACATGTTGTTCAAGTAATTTAACATATAGCACGCACAAAACATGGCTGTTAGCAAAGTCAGGTTAGAAGAAGTGTAATCTTCCTTTAAACTATGGCAGAAACACTTAGCTAAAACCTCTATTTCCCTCCTTGGTTAACACTGTATTTGCACTGAAGATGGTGCCAAATAATATCAAATTACTTTGGTCTCTTGATCAAAAAAAGGCGAAGGAAAGGAAGGGGGGTGGGGGGAAGCTAGAGTCAATGTAATTTATCTGTTGTGGGTCAATAATATAAGTTATTAGGACAGTTTCTCACTACTTGGATCCAATACAGCATGCCGCAAAGAACAGTATTCTGAACACATACAGTTAGCACCTCACAGAGAAGCAGGTCAAGTGAAAGACTTCTCTGAAATCGGTGAACAGACTGTACTACATGCACCGAAGACAGCAGCCACAGACACATAGCTCCTGATAAGCCAACCTTAAGAGCAAGGTTTGCTTGCACGGTGGGGGAGGTGGTGAATACAAACATAAATTGGAACAGTGGCATCCCAGGTTACAAAATAATATATTGAACATGTGTGATTTTAGGAGAGCTTTTTTAGCATTTCTCCTAAAGCTCCTACAGACTTTCATGTGCAAAGAAACAGAGAAGAATAGACTGCAAACAGCTTTGACACAGCCTTAAAAAAAAAAAAAAAAAAGACTGATATTTATTTCACAGTCACTATAACAACTACCCTATCACACCGATTGTCTGGAAAATGATGTATGGCACTCTGTGTACCGATGTACTACTTATTATGATGTCTCCCTCCAAGCAGCTGTTGTGGATAAATATGTTTTTCCTTATAACAAAAACAAAACAATCTTGTGTCATTGCCTGCTTTTGTTCTGATTAATAAGTAACCCTTAGGATGGTATCTCCAAATTTTTGAAATACTTTAACATTTCTTTATACCAGAAGGAAACAAAATAAAATCTAAAACAAAATAGTTAAAGATGGAGTCCTGGTGGAGGACTGAGGAAAAATTTTAGTGGTAAGCACGTCTACGCATTGTGGTGATAAGGTAGCATTTACAGGTAGCGTGTTTATGCATTACATGGAATCAGATTTGTCAAATATGTACCATAAACCTCTCCTACTTGAACTAACACAGCCTCTTCTTGAACTCAAGCAATACATATCTAAGTGGGGTTCTATATCTGCCATCAGTGAAAGCGCCCATTGCACACAACATAGCAACCCTTATGACATTCCTATGAAATATGTAAATACCTTACAGTACAAAAAAGCAAAAGAACAGTATCTGCTATTACCTTCAATATAGTAAAATCTGGATTTTTTTAAAACACAAAATGTAAACATCAAAGGAAAAAGCTGAAGTTGTGACGTGAATTTGTGCTTTTCTTTTTCTATTTCCTCATTTTCTGAGCTTCAGAAAATAAAATGCCCTTGTTTTAACAAGGGCTGCCATTTCCTTTTAATTTATACAGTGAAAAGTTATGTATGAATGCAACCACTTTTACAACAACCCCATATTCAGAAGACCTTAACACTAAAATGCTGAAGCTTAAATTTCTTTAGGAAGAAATTTCTCCTTTCACTCCCCCATCAGACCTCTCACCTCTGTGGGCTTTTAAATGAGGTACAGAGAGTGGCTTCTAGCTGTGAAAAAACTTAGCAGCGCCCTCCCCAGAGCAAGCCTCAACCTATTAGAAACCTACTGATTACAAGCATGTCATGATTTCTGCCACCAACTGGAGAAAACATCTCAGCAGTAAAATCTGTTCCATGCAGGCAAGATAAATAGCCCACAGCAGATGCTGAAAAATTACACTTGGACAATTAAGACTACGGGAGGGGGAACATCTTACACAAAGCTATTTGGGACTACACACACTTCAGCTGTTTGAGGAATGACTACATATTATCATCAAGCCCACAGCACCCCACCAAACCCTGTTTTGCATACTTGGGAAGAGACAGAAAGCAAAGCAAAAGTAAGGACAACTTGATGGAGTCTAAGTCAAGCTGCTCTGAAATAGGGGCAAACAGCATGATTTTTTTTAAAAGCAGAGATAATACACTAACTTAAAACAGATCTTGTCAAAGCTGACCAACCAAGACAAACAATAGGGTAAGACAAAAAATTATTAACAGGCTTCAGCCATTGACAGGGTTTGTTTCATTTATCCATGAAAAGAGATATTCTCCATCAATGAAGTAAATTTCATGGGTTCCTTTGTAACACCTGGATTTTTCTATTTTGAAAACCTTTTACAAGTCAAAACAAATTAAGTCAGACCAGGCATGACAGACTAACTTAGATGGCAGTTGGGCAAACGTGCAAATAAGATTTATCTATATTTAAAGAAAATATTTCCCTGTAAGATCAACATTAGAATCAATGATTATATATTATCAGCCCTTAACAGTATCCCTAAGACAAAAAGACTACAGGCATCGTGATATAAAAGATAACACAAAAAAAATATGGGTTATGGACAACGCACAAATAATTTTTCCCTCTGTGAACTACAGCCTTCCAATTGTATTCCATGGGTCTAAACAGCCTCAAAATAGACATCTGGAAAATTATGTGTCCTAGAATTTCTACTGTGATCTTCACCTATGTTGGGAAAACAAAAAAAAACCCAAACCCTATAAATAACAACTAAATGCAGATTTTTTTAAAATTATATAATTACTCCTGGAATAACATCAGCAACTTTTCTTACAAATTTATTATAACAGCTTTCTCAGAAATTACGGGGGCAAGAGGGACTCATAAGCAAGAAAAACAGTGCCATAAATAGCTTTACAATAACAGTTCTGTTTTCAGCACTGCCTTACTCAACCTCTATACATGTGATTTGCCTACTGCCTTCCAGCACGCACCCTCTTCTAGCTCACAGTAAAATGAGACATCTGTAGAGGTTTTGAAATTATTAAGAGCATCACACCACCTTGGTGCTTTCTAACACTCATGGTATACAGTACTAGACAGTTTTGAATTCTAATACAGCTGGTAGGGACATAACAGCAATACCAGTCAATACTAGTGAAATAAAATTGAACATACTGTTTCCATATGAACAATTCATGCACAGGACTCATATGTGCAATGTTCTCTTTGTCTAACCCCTCTTGTCTCTCTTGTGAAACAGCTGCCTTATACTCTTCTGGCATCTACACGTATTCAAAATGAAGGTATTTCGCTATTTGTAGGGAGTTCAATATTGCCTCCTTCCTAAATGAATAACTTATAGATAGAAGAATCCAGAAGGTAAAGTTGACATTATCAGCTACGGCTTCACCCAGCCATGACAGCTCCTATTCTGCAGGCTAGTAATGCTCACACCCAGACAGCTACCTAAGAAGCAATTGTTAGAGGAATTAATGAACCACCAAATGACACAAGAAAATCAATAGTCAGAACAGCTTCCTCTGCTAGCCTCCTCCTGCTGTTTCTCACTGGCTAGGTTAAAACAAAGAGGATGTCAATATCTTGAAATGAAGCGTACAAAAGAATCTATCAACACACCATCCTACAACTGTTCTCAGCTGGTCTCAGAAAGACAGGCTGCCAAATATGATGTGCATAGTTCTTTCCGGGATAAAGGTCAGTGATGGAAGGAGACAAAGGAGAAGGATAAAAGTATATTCAAAAGCTGTTATTGATGCTATACAACTTACAAACAAAAAGACCATACTTTAACTGATTACATCATTTCACTAGGCCAACGTAAGAGAAAAATAGGACAATCAGGAATAGAACTGCTATTATTTATAGAAGAAAGGTAGATCCCTGGAAACACTGCTGCTAAATTCAGTTCACAGAACAAGTCTTTGCTGAATATACAAACCATGAAACTGACTCTGTGGGTGTTCAAAATTGAGATGGAGAGGATGTAACAGGGAAACATGTTCTCCCTTTCTATATACTCCAGCTTAAACCTTTTTAACTTTTTACTAATTGTCCTTACATACAATCTCTTTCTCTACATAAATGCTTTAAATTCAATAATATCTTTGTTACTTTCTTTCCTTTTGTTTCCTTTATATGGATGGACTAGACAATCTAAGCTTTTAGACTCATAATATCAGCCACAGGGCCAGAATAAAGTGATAACCAGCGGCAATGTATTGTGTTTAGATGCTAGTTCTGAGGAAACTGCTGTAAATGTTTCCTCTCGTCTTATGCATGCTTCCAGTTCATCACAGCATGAAACACAACCCCATTCCTACGATCAGCCATAATAAACTGCTCACAAAACAGCTACTGACATCAAAGCAGAGAAAGTTAAATGTCACCTCCTTCTCTATAAATAAAGAGAAAAAACACCTTGATTTTTGAACACTTTAGTCAAATGGTGAAAATTTCACACCACCACTCCTAAACCCATTCTGAACCACAAGCATTGTTATAATCTTCATTCAAATTCTTGGATCACATGTTTGAGTCTAAACCAGAAAACTCTCCATTAATATCCTGGAAAAAGTATGGTAGGAAAGATGTATGTGCCTAGTCCAGACAATCCAGTTGCATGTTTTCATTTAGATTCATTGCATCATAATCTGTTGCATTACCAATTTTTAAAAGTAAGCATTTATCACACCCTCATATTTATGAGTAAAGCATTAACCTTTGTCCAATAATGATTGATCATTTCTGACTTGTTCAGAAAAGACTATTCTAGGTGGGTAAATACATCCTTGTGATCAGGCAGTTTCATAAACAAACAGATCTAGGATGCATGTAGGCAAAGATAAAGTATAGCTTGCCCCCAACCAGTTTCCCTGAAAATCTAACGCTCTTCTTACTGGCTATGCATTTTCAGTCTTTCCTGAAGGCCTGTGTCAGATCAGGAGGCACTGCTGACTGTTGCTGGGTCACAAAGAAGTTATTTTACTCCAGAACTATTCAGCACCTCATTCTGCAACTCCCAAGCAAGTACCAGAACTTCCCATCTTCTTTGGGGTCCAGGTAACACTACTGGTATCTTGGGTACTTCATAACTGCATCTCCCTCAAAAAATCAGGCTTCTTCCGCTTCCCAGGAATTCATTCTGAAGTCGCTTCTCTCTTGCCACAGACCCATGGCTTTGCATCATCTGCTGTCTACAACAGTGTCATCCCAATTTGCTTCACCTCGAGCCATTTTCTAGTTGAATGAGACTTGCAAACAGTGTAATTAATATTAGCCTTAAAGAAATCTGCTTAGCATGCACAGAATAGGGCCATACACTTTAAATTAAACACTGCCTCAATCTACTGCATAATCAGGAATAGAACAAGCAACCACTGGGGTTTGCTAGAGTAGGAAGGTCTTAAAGATGAGGGTGAACTCAAGCCACTCCATCTTTTTTAATATGATCACTACTAATTCAGAAAGTTTCTTGGTGCTTTGGTGGTTCTATCTAATCTTCATTGATGCCAGTGGTACTATATTAGTAATCAAATTTCTTGCTTTTAGAATCATTCAGTCCCACTAATTTTCATAGGATTTCATAGATACAGCATGCATTATTCTGGTCTATCACAGCTGAACTTCTCTAACTGATTAGATACAAAAGATGAAATGTAGCTAGAGTGAAAAGATTTGTAAACAGTAATTCAGAAAACTAAGAAAGCCACAAAACAACTTCTTTCATGAACAGTGAAACTAATGAATTTGATAAATCTGCACCTTTTTAATTTCCTACCATCATAATAATTATCATTCATTCTTTTCTGATACCCCAAAAAGACAGCATCTGCTGTAGCTGAGCCTGAATTGTTAGTACACGGATGGCACAACTAAAGCAGAATGTATCAGGACAAAATTCACCTGTATCACCCTCAGAGGGGACACTGCTTATGGTTCATTCCTGTAGCCTGACACAGATTTTTATGAAAAATGTAGGAACTTACTGATTTGGGGGATTTCTACTTCTCTGTCAAATCTGGATGCAATCTTCTGTGAGTAATTATTTTCTCACAAAATTTCAAAAGACTGTTTCACTAAGGTTCAACATAAATATCCTAAGATCACTGTTGAATTGGAACTTAAGAAAAAAAATGGCCAAGCCAAGGCATGTAAAGATTGCGCAATTCTCAGAGATAACCAGTAAAGCAAATCTGCACTTCTCACTAACATGCAGGAAATACATTTTTCTTTTGTTTTCACAAAATTAGCAAAATTTATTATAAACTGAAAAATGACACTTCGAAGGTTTCTGGCAGGTACTGTGTATTTAAGAAAAACCTATAACAGAAGCTGGGGCCAACAGATAAAATTGTATTCAGTGATGAAAGACTGAATGATTTGCTGAAACTCAAATTGTTGCACAAAGTCACTTCCTGCATGTGGTAAACCAAGTATTTTTGAGCTCTCTTACCCTGTGAGGTAAAGGGTACCTTGCTACTAACATAGAAACCAACAGAAACTTCTAGTGATGTTTTGAGTACCACTGAAAATAAAGCCCCTGATCATTCATGAGGAACTATAATACACTTCATTTGTTTGACCACTAATTAATCAGTTCCATACCCACAACTCTGAAGACCAAATGTTGACTAAAATTATGTACCTAGTCAGTTACCATTATATAGTTCATAATTATTACATTATAAATGTAACAATGAAAACCAGAAAGGCCCAAAACATGTTAAGCAGAAATTATTATCCAAGACCAGATCCACATATCTGAAAGCCAGTTAAGGTCAGCAACTCAAACAGGAAGTTCTGATCAGTGGCACTTCTATTGCAAAAAATGCTATATATATTAGTCACCTAAATAGAATTCCAACAAGCAAAATGCATTAAAGCAGTTACAAATGACTAACAGCTAACACATCGGTTTCACCTCAGGCTGGGAACTCAGCACTAAAATGAAGTTTATAATCCCATGAGCCCATTCAGTTATAAACTGCGGGTGGCAAATCAAATGACCATGAGCTACAGTTCCCATGTGTGAAAAATCAATACCCGAGAAGGTTTTCTCTGCCTCCTTTGGCAGCAATTTAACAGGGCAAACAAAATGCATGTGTTAGTGTTAAAATGGAAGGATGAAGGGCTATAACAGAATGATGACCCTTAGACCAAAACCAGGCTCTTCACTGTAGCCTAATCAGAAAAGCTTGATATGCTTTATGTACAGATGAGGAAAAAGAAATCCAAGACAGCTATAGGATAAACCTAGGAAGAAAATAATTGCAAACTTATATTAGTAACCTATTTTCTGAAACCAGCTTATCTTATATTGGATTTTTGTCCTGCTAAGGATACTGGAATCCTTCAGGACTGAGAGAGCTTCCCCACAGGGAGTGCTGGTATTGGCCAGTGCTGCACAGAGCTGTGTGCGCTGTGTACTCGTTCCTCTGCCCAGTACTAGATAGACAATGCAGTGCATGTTAGCTTAAGATGCTGTCATGAAGGGTACAGATAAACTGGTTCAGTCCTAGCAGCTTCATTTCGTTAATACTGAAGATCATTGTGACACTAATTGATCCTGAGCCTGAACTATTTATCACGTCTTTTATGTGCAGGAGTTGAAGAATTAAGGCCACTTAGTCATTCATAGAGAGTGAGCAACAACTGCTTAATTTTTTGAAGGGATCTTCCTATTGTTTTGCAATATACCTTAATTGTATAATGTAATCAATCATAATTCATCACTATAACTTCCAGTATTACTTTTACAGCAGTTTTATTCTAATGAGGGTTTTTAATAAGAACAGACACCCTCCTTTATCCAGAAGAAAAATAATAATAAACCATTAACCATGATACAAAGAATATCTTAGTGCTGACAATGACTCTTGCTTAAGATGAAGTATTTTCATCAGTGAGCTAGTTGTTATGCATTACCAGCATGTGTGCAGTAGCCTAGCGTGACACCAATTTGCATAATTTCTCCTCTCTTAACAGGCTTCAAAAATAATAATAGGCATACGAGATAGAATCCATTAATTTTAAACTTCCTTCAGCAGCTATCTTCATGGAGCAGTTATCAAAAGAACCTTTAAAGAATTAAGTTTAATAAATTATAAATGTATTATTCGGGTTGTGCTATCTGGGCCTATAACCACCTAAGTTGATTTCAGCAACAAAGACCAAGGCAAATCCATAAGCAATTGGCTTGACATCTTCCCCGCCAAAAAGACCAACAAAAAGTGGCAGGACAATGCCAATGTCCACCGCTGCTCACAGTTAATTATTGAACTTGAAAGTCAGTTAGGAATTTTGGGGTGCAGATAGGTAAAAGAAAAGGACAGATAGTGATATACATAGAAACTGCTCAGAACCGTTGTATACATTATTTAATAATGCCTTGATCTATAGAGAGGAACAAAAACACCTTTGTTTTGTGCTGATCTGAATCCAAAAAATACCTTACCATTTCTTAATATTTAAGGCAAGCAGAAAGATTAATGTGTTCACAAACCTGATGGGAAGCTAGTTTCAGGAAAAAAAAAAAGAAAATTTCTTTCCACAGTATAATGTAATAACTGATGGACATTTTCTTATCGTCATGACTTCTGCATTTGTATATTCTGACTTGCATAGCAAACAACACTGCTTCAGTACTCCGATTCTCTTAGATATTCATCCAGTAAAAAGTCTGGCTTTGTAACTTCAAAGCGTAATTTAGACCTTGGTACACTTTACTATACATTCTGATATATGGTCATGAATAAGAAAGATCTGATTTGTCTTTATTGCACAAGGGAAGGTCCTGAAAGTCTACACAATTTACATATATGCCTAATGTCCACTAATACAAAACCACATTACCAAAGTACTCGGCTGTCCCACTGAGGGAAAAAGTACAAGCATCCCAGGAGAAACAACAGATGCCAATATGGACACAAGCAAAAATACTCAGAGCTTGCTCCTGCAAGGTATTTCACAATGAGAAGCATTAATCAATTTCAAATCCTACTGATTCAGGGGATTTGAGGGAGATTAACACCTCCAGAGCTGTGATCTTGAAGAGAGAACAATTTAATAGCAACAACAAAAATACTGTCCATGAACTTTCAGAATAGAATTTAAACACAGAATAAAATAACAAACTGGCCTCTTTTCCCAGATTAACTCTTGGGCTGCTGCAGATGTTCCTGAAGAAATTTAAGAGAATGCCTGAACTTAATTTACAAAGAGAGGACATGACAGGTAAGGGTGCTGTACCATGCACTAGGTCGAAAACCATGACGTGGAATAACTAGCGTCTAGCAGTTCATTAGCAGCTGTGCTGGTTTTGGCTGAGAAGGGGTTAATTCTCCTCACTGTGGGGGTCAGCTACCTTTCCAGCTTCCCGCGCTCTGCCGCGTGGCGGGGGGGGGGGGGGGGGGGGGGGGGCTGGGAGGGGCGGGGGCGGCTGACCCCGACTGGCCAATGGCAGGTTCATTCCATACCATGTGACACCGTGACCAGTATATTCAGGGGGGGCAGGTTGCGGCGCGGCGTTGGGTCGTGAGCGGTTTGTTCCTCCCTCCCTTCCCCGCGGTTTTGCGCCTCTCGCTGTTCTCCTTTACATTGCATTTCTGTTGGTGTTTCTTTTAATTATTAAACTGTTCTTATCCCAACCCACGAGCGTTACCCTTCTGATTCTCTCCCCCATCTACCGGTGGGGGAGTGAGCGAGCGACTGTGGGGCTGAGCTGCCGGCTAAACCACGACAGCAGCTATTCAGTTTTCTTTCACATATTGTTCAGTTTATGGAACAGCTCTGTGTTCAATACTGTGGGCTTTCAGAACTTGAAAGAGGAAAACATTTTGTGATACCATTCAACAAACCAAAAAAGGAGAGAGAATAGATAATATACTTGCATGTCATGACAAGCACACTGAACTGAGAAATCAGTTAAGGCTTTCACCATAAAAGTAAGTAAATTATATTGTACACACAATATGAAGCAGGATCTACAGCACTATGGTTGCATCAAATTTTTAATAATGCTTTAACCTACAGACATTATGTTCTATCATGTCATACAGCAATGAGTCATTTTTCCTCAGCGAGGGTACCCTCAGCAAATAACCCCAGCTGCTGTCTCCACTTAAGCAGAGAGTATCTACTAAAAGAGCAAAGCTTGAAGTAGAATAAGTGCATGATAACCAAACAGCAACTGACATAATCCATTCAAGAAAGATATCTTGATATGGTATGAGTGAGGTGGTGTAAGGATTTCACCATCTTATTTTAGGATGTTCCTTTTACTAGATAGTGTTATAAAGAGAGTTTAGATTTCAAATACAGTCCTAGGAGTTAGGAGAACTCAAGAGATACTCTTGACTGTAACTCACTTCCTGTATCACAGAAATAATATTTTATACATGCTTCAGGTTCTCTGTTTACAAATTGGACAAACTAGTACTTTTAAGTAGTAATACTTTGTATTAGAATCATAGAATCATTAAGGATTATTAGGATTATTATATGTCTCTAGGATTATTAATTCTAACCGTCAACCCAACACTACCATCTCTCCTAAACTATGCCCTGAAATGCCACGTCTACATGTCTTTTAAATACCTCCAGGGGTGGTGACTCCACCAGCTCTCTGGGCAGCCTGTTCCAATGCCTGACCACTCTCTCAGTAAAGACATTTTAAAATAATATCCAGTCTAAACCTTCCCTGACCCAGCCTGAAGCCATTTCCTCTAGTTCTATCGCTAGTGACCTGGGAGAAGAGACCAACACCCACCTCACTACAACCTTCTTTCAGGTAGTTGTAGAGAGCAATAAGGTCTCCCCTCAGTCTCCTGTTCTCCAGACTAAACAACCCCAGTTCCCTCAGTCGCTCCTCATTAAGACCCTTCACCAGCTTTGTTGCCCTTCTCTGGACACGCTCCAGCAACTCGACGTCCTTCTTGTAGTGAGGGGCCCAAAACTGGACGCAATATTCAAGGTGTGGCCTCACCAGTGCCAAGTACAGGGGCACGATCACTGCCCTACTCCTGCTGGCCACACTATTCTTGATAAAAGCCAGGATGCTGTTGGCCTTCTTGGCCACCTGGGCACACTGCTGGCTCATATTCAGCTGGCTGTTGACCAACACCCCCAGGCCCTTTACCAGGCAGCTTTCCAGCCACTCTTTCCCAAGCCTGTAGCGTTGCATGGGGTTGTTGTGACCCAAATGCAGGACCTGGCACTTGACCTTACTAAACCTCATACAATTGGCCTTGTACCATCAATCCAGCCTGTCCAGGTCCCTCTGAAGAGCCTTCCTACCCTCAAGCAGCTCAACACTCCTGTCCAACTTTGTGTAATCTGCAGACTTACTGAGGGTGCACTCGATCCCCTCATCCAGATCATTGGTAGACATTAAACAGGACTGGCCCCAACACTGAGACCTGAGGAACCCTGCTTGTGACCGCCACCAACCGGATTTAGCTCCATTTACCACAACTCTCTGGGCTCAGCCAGCCAGTTTTTTACCCAGTGAAGAGTGCACCTGTGCAAGCCATCAACCACCAGCTTCTCTAGGAGGATACTGTGGGAGACAGTGTGAAAGGCTTTGCTAATATCCAAGTAGACAACATCCACAGCCTTTCCCTCATCCACCAGGCGGGTCACCTTTTCATAGGAGATCAGGTTGGTTAGGCAGGACCTGCCTTTCATGAAGCCGTGCTGACTGGGCCTGATCCCCTGGTTGTCCTGCATGTGTTTGGTGAGCACACTCAAGATGTATCACTCCATATCCTTCACCGGTACCGAGGTCAGGCTGACTGGCCTGTAGTTCCACGGTCTTCCTTCTAGCCATTTTTGTAAATGGGCATCATATCGGCAAGTCTCCAGTTGTCTGGGACCTCCCCTGTTAACCAGGACTGTTGGTAAATGATGGAGAGTGGGTTGGCAAGCTCCTCCACCAGCTCCCTCAGTACTCTTGGGTGGATCCCATCCAGCCCCATAGACTTGTGAATGTCCAGGTAGAGCAGCAGGTCATAAACTGGTTCCTCCTGGATTATGGGGGGTTTATTCCGCTCCTTGTCCCTGCCTTCCAGCTCAGGCTGAATATCCTGGGGATAACTGGTCTGGCAGTTAAAGACTGAGGCAAAGAAGGCATTTAGTAGCTCAGCCTTCTCCTCATCCTCAGTGGCAATATTCCCCTCCGCATCCAATAGAGGATGGAGATTCTCTTTGGTTCTCTTTTTGTTGCTAATGTATTTGTAAAAACATTTTTTTGTTATCCCTTACAGCAGTGGCCAGGTTCTAGCTGGACCTTTGCTTGCCTAATTGAAAGGTGTCTCCTACATAGGTACCCCCAGCTACATCTCTCTAAACATTAGAGCAATATTCTGTTGCAATCGCCCTCACAGAAGTCTCATCAGCTGTCCCCAGGTAACAGTGCAGAGGCAACCCTGCGGATTGCTATGTTTATACCTGTCCCTTGAGGATCAGAGCACATGCACTTTGGCTTCTTTTGTTGGCCACGTGACTTGGTGAACCAGCACAGCTAGCCACAGTGGTATGCTGGCAGCTCATTCTCTAGTGCCTTGAAACCCTCTCTCAGAGCTCCACAACAAGGGTAATTTTAAAGCTTTTTGTGAGGTGAAATAGATATATGCACAGACTTAACAGGGTTTCTGAAAACCCCTTACTTTAGCTATTACAAGGAAGAAAAACACTCAAAACAATAATCATCTTGTTTTAAGACTTCACTGTCTCAGCTTCCTGAATCTCAAACTGTTCAGCTTCTAACTCACTATAACCAAGAGTCCTTAATCTCTTATTTCAAGCTTGTGCCAATTACTCTGAAACACAGTTGCTCTTCTTTTCTAAGTATTTCATCCTGATCTCTGCAGCAAGCACCCTTTTTGTGGAAAGAGAGGCTGATTTTCCTTTGAAATGGCTGATAAGAATCCCTTTCCTTTAATCTTCCAGCATTCCTTGTTAGGTGGTTCCTCTATGTAATGAGCCCACTATGTGACCAAACCTCCCACTGAAGTCCAGCCTCCCAGTTTAAGTTCAAAGCTTGATAACTGGCCTGTCACACAGAGTATTCAATCCTTTATTTGATGCCATTCACTCATCAGAATTTAATTTTTCCTTTTTGTTTTCCTCATTTGGCCAGTGCAAAGGTTATTTCAACCAACCTACAGAAGCAGAAGTACAACAGAAAAGGCAAATACAACCCCATTGAAAATTATGCTTGTAGTCTGATAGACTTATGCACAGAAACTTCCCAATATCTAACAAGAAATCATGTATTGTGTACAGATTCCCTAAATTGTCCCAACTGTCAGTATATTATATGCATATTTCTGTAAATAGATTTTTTCACATCACTACTATTCACACAATGGAAGGCTTCTTACCCAGCTTAGAACAGCAAGTGTTGCCCCAAAAAGAAACTCACCTGAGGATGTTTCAGCAAAACAAATATATTGTGCTGCTTTTTCGGAAATTGCCATATCTGATTTATATCCTTGTGGTATCAATTGTACAAAGGTAATTTTCTATAATGAATTATTTATTTCCTGTTGTAATCAGACCTCTGAGATAGTCATAAATATTTATATGTCCAGTTAAATCACTAATTAATGAACTAATTCTAAAAATGGGATGTTATCTCAGAGGCATGCTGGCCTAATAGTATGCTCAACTCTTATATTAGTGAAGGTAACCACCATATGGGAAGCAACTAAGGAGCTGGAAGAAACCTGATCTCGAAAGCATGGTCTAGGAATGGGCTAAGGTATCAGGACAGAAGAATTTTGTGCGTACCCTAGAAATATTATATCACTTTATCTCTAATTTCCCAATTTGTAAAATTTGTGATCACACATCCTCTACCCTGATACTCCTTCACAATCCTTGAGCTTCTCACTAGCATTCCAGAGAGATTTCCTCTTCAGCAATGGAAATCTCTCTTCTTCTTAGGCACTGAGTTATTGGCTTGTGCGTTGGCCTGTGTGACTTCACTAGACTTCACAGCCTCTAAGAAATGTTTTGGGCTGCTGGCTGTCTGGTAGTAGTTCAGTACCATCTATGGATTGCAAGAGCCTATGGGCACAAATTCCTCTAAGTCAGCTAGCTGTACTGATATCATCCCTCACTCAAACTACGTCAACGTCAATGGCTAATAAAAGGATTTGTTTACTACATCCACAATAGGCAATGCAGTTTACCAAGGTTTATAAAGTCACAAGAGAACAGAAATTAAAAGAAGCAAGTCTATATCCATCTAGACTCAGATCAGCCTTGGACATTCTTATCTAATAAACTCACTGCTCTTTTTCAGCTCATATACCCCTCACAGAAGGGAATCCTACTTTGACAACCATTTTTGCTTTATAATCCATCCTCACCTCTGGGGCAATTTGCCTTTGTATGCTCCCCTAAAACACAAACAACTATTCATTTATCTAAGAAGGGAATAATCTGCTCCTCCATCAAACTGATGTGAAGAGTCTCACCTACCCTGTAACACTCTTTAGTGATTATTCACATTTGGCTCAACTTTTCACAATCTGTTAGTCCATTGTGAAGCACAACATTAGCTGGAAAACAGTCAAACCTCAGTGAAAAAGCCTTTCTGTATGTTAATATTTAGATTTTTATATATTTGTTATGTTGTAAATTAACAACCATACTTTAAGCAGACACATACATCAGATCAATTCATGTGTCTCATTTAACTGAGTGTTTTAATAGGGGCTGCATGTGATAATAATGGATGTTGCCGGAGTCAGATACTGGTTTAGCACGCAATCCTATTTTTGAGGGGTGCTGTAACAAAGCATTTCCAAGGTAAGACTAGAGATCCCTTCCCTACTTCAGACCAGAACACAGGGGAAACACTGCTCTCATGAGTTTGGCAGCAGAGGTACTACTGCAAACACTAGGAAATACCATTACAGACAATGAACACTGCTTTCCTCTCACCCCTGGTCAGATAGGTCAGCCAGAGAAAGGCCACAAAATACAAAGTCTGGTGATTTCGAAACTGCAAATTCATATATCTTAGCTTTAAGGGAAGAAAAAAAAAAACCAATAAAAACCCCTCTGACAGGGACAGGTTAGAGAAAGCCATGTCCTGCTGGACTTGTTCTTTGAACAATAACTCTCTCTTTCAAGGACCTCAGACCTATAGTGATTTCAGAAATGATTCACTGGCTTCCTGAGCTCCAGGAACAAAAAAGGAGGAGGAAAAATGAGAAGTGGTAAACCACAGTTAATTCTGTACCTTCAACTACTGGATGCTAGTGGAAAAAGAATAAAAACTTTCAGATGATAGTCAGATTCTGAAGCAGTTCATGTATGTACTAATTCAGATATAAAAAGGAAGTACAGTGCAATGTCACAGAACTAGAAGGAATATGCTACTCCATGTAAAAATGAAATCCATTAGAGGTTTGGTTTTCACTATGTGTACAAAGAAGACACTTCAAAAATGTGGCTGTCAAAAGATGAGGAAACAATCATGCAAGTTTATGAGTTAATAAGTCTCTGATAAAAGATCTTATCACGATCACTCAAAAGGAAACTACCGCGAAATCTAGAATTAATCCTTGAGAAGGCAACTAAAGGAGGGTAGATTTAGACTGGATATTAATGAGAAAATTTTTTACTATGAGGGTGATGAAACACTGGAACAGGTTGCTCAGAGAGGTGGTAGATGCCCCATCCCTAGAAATATTCAATGTCAGGTTGAATGGGGCTCTGAGCAGCCTGATCTAGTTGACGTCCCTGCTCACTGCAGGGGGGTTGTACTAGATGACCTCTAAAGGTCCCTTCCAACCTAAACCATTCTATGATTCTATGAATTAGATTGTGTCAGCAACTGAAGTAATCCATGCCAGAATGACTCGTGGGAAAACAGACCTGCAGTAGACAGCAATGTGAGCTCTGACTCAAGCAAGATCAGTATGTATCAACTGCAACAACCAGCACCAAATAACGCCCAGCACATGCAAAGAGACATAAGCAGCACAACGGATTACATATTTTTGCAAACGTTTGCAATGTCAGGGCATCTGCTTCTCTTGGGAGCTGCATTTAACCTGAGGCCATCACCTTTGGTCCCTGCCCAAGCTACCCAACAGCCATGCCTCTGCCTGAGTATGTATGCCATTCATCCAGACCCAAACCCTAACCTGTGGGCTTGATCTCCTGGCCAGACCTTGAGTCTGCCTTGTTGCTACAGACTCACCTGGCAGTATTGGACTGTCAGCCTGACCCTGTCTGCCGTCCCTGGGCCTGCCCCCCTCACCTGGCTTGGGTCCTGCCAGGATGCCCCCATGCTCAGTGAGGCTGCTGCCCCTGCTGCCTCACTGGAACCCATGGCTCCTGGCTCACCAGCCCTCACTGCAGAATGGCACTTTATGCAAGTCTTTTTTCAGGCTAGCCTCCCTCAGAACATGGAAAAGCTTGCATGTTTTCCAAACCAAAAAGTAGCAAAACTTACAGATCTACAGATCCTTCCTTGAGTGCATATCAAGAGGCAAAACCAGTGAGATCCAACAGCCCGATTAACAGAGGAGCCAGATACATTTTTCTCATGGTCACTATTTTCACCTGCTTAAAGGAAGACAGGTGAAGATATACATGCAACAGTATTGCCTGGTGATAACTGTTAGGATTAATAAATTCTTAGACTAAACTTTAATGTCTGCAACTTACACTAGATTCTACTTACATAGAAAATGTTAATTGAAATAAAAAGAAGTGTGGTGTGGAACTTGTAAGGCAAATGTTTTAAGGTAAACAAACTCTTGTCTTTTTTTTCATTCTCTTTTCTTCCTTCACACAGAGTAAGCAAAAAGTTGAGGCCATAAAGACATACTTTTCTTAACTAACTGAGTAATTATTAAGACAACCAATATTTAATTACACAAAACGCCACACTGTAAGGCACGCTACTTCAGGACCTGCTTTAAAAAAACCCTGATCTCTCAAAACCTGTTTTCAAATGTAATTATTTTCTTCCTTCTAATAAACAAACAGCTCTTGCAAAATTCTGGCAATTTAGTATATATTATTTACCAAAATTAGTCTTTGCCACAGATTATAAAATTATTCTGATTTGTAAGTCTCTGGAGTTCATGAAAGCCTAAGACTTAGTTTGAACAGTAACAAAGTATTCTTCCAGCTGATGAAATATTCACAGTCATTTGTCATCAAGACTTTAATAAGGAAGAATATAGCCTTTTCACTTTCGGTCAGTAAAGAACTGGCAAAGATCTTTCCTCCATTTAATTTTGAATGTTAGAGTAAGATTCCTCCCGAAACACTCCTAATAACTTCTCTGTCCTCTACAGCACAGTACAGGAGATATTAGAAAGATGACTCCATATTTCAGGTAAGACAAATAAGGTTTACATATTTGCACCATCCAAAGTTTACAGTTTTCATCATTAAAACTTCACACTACTACTGTGTTTTCTGCATCTCTCCATATGTACCATTGTTAAGACTCAGAAAAGTTAGATTAAATAAAGATAGAAAGGTACACCATAATTCACCTTACAATTACAATACATTTATCATAGTGGTAGTGTTTCCTTACAAGAAATAGTCCCAGCAGCGGCAAGCAATTCTTGCAACTTCTTTTTATGAAGTGGCAGTACTCCATGCACTTTTTACTGATATACAGACAGAGGCATAACTGTATGTAGTTTTCCATCCTTATTTAATTATTTGGTTTAGGACAAACAGAGCATGCATCTGTAACTGATTGCATTCAGAACTGATAGGAAAGCATGACAAAAAAGCTGAGTTCTTGGAGGAAAAGACAAAACACTTCCAACCCACTTCAAAAGTACAATGAGCACATGGGTAATGGGGGGACACATGACAACACACCAGTGAACATGGTCCCTCTTATGAAAGTTCATAAGCATGGAGACATTACCCAACTGGATGATGAAAAGAAAGAGAAAGGTGAAAGCCACAGGAATGGTACTACTGTGAGACCTTGCTACTGCGGGGGTGGGGAGCCAGGGTGCAATTGTGGGGAGGAGACAGCGACAAATCTGTTTCAGAAGAAAAATATAGCATGACTTTTTACAGATCTAGAAATACAGTTGTGTAGAGTGAATTCTTTCCCTTTGTGCCTCTGAGAGACTTCAGTAATTAAAGCAAACACCTCCTTCAGAGCCCCACCAAGTAAAAATACAATTTATTGAGCCCTGGCAGCACCGTGGAGCTGACTGCTGGGTCCATCTCCAGCTGCTTCGGTTACTCCCACCCTACTGCCAGCTTCCTGACTTTCAAACACCTCATCTGCAGCCCTGATGTTGCTTTATTGTGCAGTGCTGATTGCTGGCTCTCAGTCCCAGGGGGTTTCCAATTTCACTTTGGTTTAAGATTATACTACCAGTTTCCTGCCTCATGTGCTTGTTATCAGAGCTTCTGTCATTGCTCCCTGAGGAGATGTTTGTAGTCCTTCCTTCCCAAATGGTTAATATTCCCTTTATTCTCTTTCAGTTAACTCAGGGTAAAGGGCAAGTGAGAGTTGAACAGACACTCTGCTGCAATACCACAGTTCATGCAGTACCTATGTTTGCGCATGCATGTGTTATCAGTAGTAAGTACAGGTTAATCACAGCGAGCTGATACAGCCAATCAAAAGAAAAACTCAGATTAACTATCTCCAGAGAACCTCCTGAAAACTGGAACCTATTAGTATTTGGCAGCCTCAGCCACCCCATTACTTCCCACTTCAGGAATACCTTGCCAGGAATCAGGAGGAATGACTGCAGCACGTGGAGGCAAATATGAAAAAACCTTAAGATAGCTGTACCAAGAACCGTACCCTGTGGAACTGGCAGCATTGCAGCCTCCTTTTCCACAGCATAGCCCTGAAGGCTAAAACTCTGTTTTTCCCATTTTGATTCTCACAGAGCTAAGCAGTTCACAAAACAAGGGCCCCTGGACACACAGACTTTTACATCTGGAAAGATCACCCTAATTTATGAAGGGGGAAATGGTGTATGGACTCTTCACCACAACTGTTTACAGCTGAAAGACCATTATCTGATTGAACAAGCACTCTAAATTGCATTCCTAGCTGTTCCTTGTTGCATCCCCAGTGTTTCAGCCTGTCACAAAGAGCACTCGCCTTCTAGCTTAGAGAGTGGCTGAATTTTCTGTTCCAAATGCCTTTTCACAGGTTGATCAAAAGAAGGTGTTAATTTCACAGCAGCCAGTTCCCTGCTATGAGGGAGTGTGAAACCAAGCACATTTTCTCAGCAGTGCTGCTGAACTCTGTGCAGCTCTGAGCTGAGCAACCTTATGCTATCACAAATCACCATGCCACCACCTTTTGTCCAGCTATCAAGCCAGCTAGTTTCTCTGTATTACAACACATACATTATTACAGTCAGACCTCATAGTCCTTCACTCTTGAAACTGGTAAGAGGCCAAACTACCACTAGTGAGAAGGAACTTACCCTAATTACATGAGTCACTGACATACTCCTTTAGTTTATTGTTAGCTGACTTCAGCAGACCCTCCAAACCTTCTGCCAGTGTATAAATTGCTTCTGTTCCCTGGACCTATGAAAGGCACACCAGCATGGGAGCTGCACTAACATCACCTTCCTATTTATTATCAGTTGTTAAACTCACGTCACTTTCACTGACTAACACCTATCCTCCCTCCACATTTGATGACAATATATATGATTTTCAATACAGCAATCAGTTCATTTTTATAATAGTTTTTCACTGAGACAGTGATCTTGCCACAAAACATGAAGCATCATCAGATGCATTTTATAAGCAAATTCCCTACCTTTTTCAGCATATTCAAGATATTTGTTACAAAAGAATTTGACCCACAGCTGAAAAATATTATTTTAATTAAATTAATGGGGATTTTCCCTATGAACATAAATGCAAATTGTTTTTAACACTTTTACAGAAGTACAAAAGACTGTTGATTTTTAAATACTCTGTTACTTTCTGAAGATATATCCTTCTTTCCTGAACTCATTTTTAATCACAGGAAAATTTTTTGAATCATGTACCCTATCTACCATATTTATCTCATTTCCTGATCTTTCCTGGCTTGCCTCTCAGAGCCATTAATTCAATGCTCCATCTGCTACCGTTGCTCATACTGCAGGTGACATTTATGTTAGGTTTGTTTCCTCAGAAGAAAATGTATTAGAAAAGGTAGTCTGACAGGTCTTTATATACACTTCACAGGCTACACACAAAGTGTAAAGATCATTCACTTAACTATTGACGGAAACAGTGAGAGAACAAGTGAAGACAAGAAGATGTGCACCAAACATGCCCACTTCTTACAAGTAAGATGGAATTAATCATATCTATCATTCAGCCCTCCAGTAAGTTTAAAATATAGTGTGTAAAACATACAAGGAGACATGAAAACTGCCATCCCACCCTATACTTTTTACTACTTGTCCTGCTTGATGCACTCAGTCTGAGTTTATCCCCCGCACATCCAGGAAAACTTCTAGCAACAGCGGTATTATGTACTTTCAATATCAGAAATGGGGCTTTTAATTTTTTTTCCTTTCAGGTTTTATATCAATTCTGTAGAGCAAATGCAACCATGTAACAAATAGCTCAGTGATGGACTGTTTGGACATGCTACAAACATGACAGATTTGTCCCATAGCAGAGGTGAACCCATGGTAGCTGGATACTGGTACATAGATGGTACCTAGACTGCCTAGCTGGCATATTTAGAGATGAGGAACCTGAAGGAGAACAGCTTCTGCTCTCCCTATACCACCAGGTTGCTGGCTAACTGGCACAGGAAACTTTCCAATAATTTCTCCTTTTTCTAAATCAAAGGGCAATCATACTGGAGAACAACTGTTAAAAACGGTTTTTGAAACAAATGCCTTGATAAGATGACAGATCCTGCACAATTTGGGGTGAGCTGCTGAGCATTTGAAAGCAACTGCTTTCTACCAGCCAGAGTTTTGGTGTGTTCAGTGGACTGACCCTCAGGCCTTCTTAACCCTACAGGGCAACCTTTTCTCTGGAAATCATTGCACCACACTAAGCTGTTTCTCCATTTCCATTTTCTCTCTGATTATGGTAATTTTTACTTTGTGTTAAAATTTACTGCCAATTAGATAATTTTGGATACATTTACTCAGAGAAAAAAAAAAGAGCTCCTGAACAAATAATTGTTTCTGAAACCTCTAGCCCTGCCTGTCTTTCAGTTGCAAATTAACTACAGTTCCCTTCTACCCTTCAGTTCATGCTAGGGTGGATAACAGAGAAGAGTAGAAGTAGGGAGACCATGGAAGAGAGGAGAACTGGCAACAGTATTGGTCACCAAAGAATAGGAGAACAGATTATTCTTATAGCTGAACTATCATAAACCATTTCTCTCTTTCCCTGACATTTGCTCAATGCTTAAGCTGAGGATAGAAGTAGCAGAGAACACTGAACTGGGAAATTCTCCACCTGGCAGAGTTTAGTAAAATTCTGCTTATGCAGGGAAATATTTGTGAAACAATGGATGGGATATTTCTTTTTCCAAGTAGTAGGCAAACGTAAAGACAAGATCCCCCTTGGGATCAGCATCATTCTTCTAGTTCTATGCCCACCCATGAAATTTAAAAGAGTAAAGACAGCACTCTTTCAAACAGCTTTAAGCAGCACTTTCTGTTGTTTCAGATTCCAATGCCAAGAAGAAAATTTTCCCCCCAATATTCCTATCTTTTCTCTTATTATCCACAAAAAAAGCCAGAGACCCCTCTACCTTCTTATACCTAAATAACAGCTCAGTCTATTTTTGCATACCATTTCCATATGAATCACAAATCTGTATTTAGCGCCAGCCTTGCAGCTGGACTCAAGCAGCCACAGTAGAACAAGCGCCCTCCCCCTCTGCAGGATACCTCCCTCACCGCAGGATATTATAAAGCCTTTAGCAAAGCATTTACAGTATGCTGCTTACTAGTGACATAGAGTCCTCCTAAAGAATTGTTCTGCAAAAAACTTTTATCTCCTTAACGCCATAAGTAGAAAACAGCACACCTGGAACAAGGAGATGCAGGACTGCAGTTAGCAAGCTCTATTTGAGACTTGCATACCTGGGTCCAAATGCAAGAAAGAGGAAAGGCTGGGAAGGCAGCAGAGATAAGGCTCAGTTCGGTACAGCCTCCATGGTAGAGCTGGAACTGTGTCAAGGGCAGACTAGAGGTAAAACTTCTACTCTTGGTACTACAATAATCTGATACACTTGGGCCTTGGAGCAGCCTTACCAGAGCAGTTATCACTGCAACACTCCAAGATCCTCCACCTAGCCTCTAAAATGTTTATACATTTGCAAGTCACAAAGCATTTCGGAGAGGAAACCATGGCATATAGTACAGATCACTGTGTGTTCTATAGATATATCTATCTTGCAAAGATTGCTCTGTCAAGGACACAGGCATCTGCTGGGTAATAGGAGTCAAATCTTTTACCTACATGGATAACTGCGTATCTCTGCAAAAATGTGCTAATCTAACTATATTTTGTCTTGCAAGAGTGAAGATCACCTTAGCGCGACAGTGCCAACTGTCTTGTCATTAGCTCCATTACCACAATGCCTTAAAAAGAGCTACTCTTGTTACTACACATATACATAAGAACCCCATGCAAGAACTTTTTTTTTTAAAAGAGCCAACACCTAGATATGTAAGTCCTCAGTTGGAAACTGTGTTACCTATAGCATTAGTATTCTCAGTGAACTGATTTTTCTTCTCAAAATTTTTTATAATTAAATCCCTGGGTTTCATTTCACAATAGGATGGCACCAAAGGGACCGTGAATCCGGATGAGAAAGAGAGCTACCACTTTATCTTTTTGGCAAAGGACCCAAGCAGGAAAAAGTATACCATGAGTCAATTCTTCAGACAGGAGTTATAATGAAAGCAGTACAGGCTGTACTCTTCACAATCCATTCTTTCTTACAGTATCAAGGTCGTAAAAGCTTATTCCTCTTCCAATACTGTAGGCACTGCCCATCATCAAAACCATCAACACTACAAACTCATAACTCAAGACTAGCAGGTTTTGAGGGACGATTTATAACACTCACTCTTTTGAAGGAAGCTAACAGGTAAGGTCTGTAGAAACTAAGCACTGTACTTTCTTTCCAAGATTAGGCTGAAGAGTTCCCTAATAAATATAACTAAGAATTTTACCAGTCACAGAGATCTATATTTCATTATGCCATGCACCACTCAGTTCAAAAGTCTCTTTCTAGCAAGTAGTTTCTGAACAGCAGTAGAAAAAGAAGTGGCTTAACAAGTCCACAATCACAAGGGCAGTTCTACCCTTAGGGAATGTTCGTGAATGGGATTAACACTTATAGTGCAACCTGAGTCAAATAAAGCTGTGCTGCTATGAATGTATGAAGGCCACATTGAGAAGCAATAACAGTCAGTAACCATTAATTTTAACTACATGTTCTCAGTATCTTTCACAATGTTCTTGGTGTTATGATGAAATCAGGAGTGAGCCATTTTGCCTATCTTGATAGCTTTGATTTCATTACTTGAGAAAGAAAAAAAGAAAAAGGTTGAGAAATACAGTTGCAAGCAGAACAACTAGCTATAGCTACTATATGCTCATCTGCAATATAATTATGACATGTTAGCAGCATGAGACAAGGACTTATCTATCTTGTGGGAAGGGAGTCAGAACAACACAATAGTTTTTTTTTCTCCAGGGTGCCATAGAAGATGACATTTAAAAATTCTTTCTTACCTAATCCAGTTTGCTTCAGGACTTGCTGTGTCCTCAGCTGCTGCAACAACAAACATAAAAAGCAAAAGCTTGACAGCCTTCAAGACACTTGAGATCTCTGGCATTCCTCCAGCTGTTTCAAAGTAACAGGCTACCCAAGCTAACGGTTGTTGACAAACACAAACCTGACTGCATGCATTATAGTTCTACTCCAAAAGCTGATTAACAACAAAAAAGAATAATGTGAAAAATTAAAGGTTGCATTCCTTACCTGACATAGCTCCTGTTGGCCATATGTTGGACTCAGCCAAAGTACTGTCTCTCTGAGCAATAAACCTAGAATA
The DNA here is from genome assembly GCF_963921805.1 of Phalacrocorax carbo. Lineage (NCBI taxonomy): Eukaryota > Metazoa > Chordata > Aves > Suliformes > Phalacrocoracidae > Phalacrocorax > Phalacrocorax carbo. The sequence goes on along the minus strand of NC_087517.1, from coordinate 23,025,730 downwards.
GGTAGAAGCTGAATTATTAACAAGAACATGAGAAGGTCTCAAAAGCACATGATGAATGAAACAGAAATTCAAAACTTACAATCTGATTTAGTTTGTAAATAGAAATTAGTTTCCTGAACTCTTGCTCAATCGATCTATTTCAAATGCTGAATGGCATATGGGAAGAAGCAGGATGATGCTTTATTGCAATGCAGGGACTGATGAACACAGTCCCTTAAACTGCCTTCAGACCAGTCTGTTACAGAGTAGAATTTGACAAAAATGGCAGTATCTGGCTTTTATCATATGGCAGTTGCATACATTCCCATTCCACTGGTCACCTCTCTTTTCAGTCATTAACTGCTAATGTGCTTCCAACACTGTGTTTTGGCTTCCAGCTTTTTGTACCCAGAACTGTAGATATGCTCTTCAAGGAACTTATAATTGCACTGATACAGTCACTAAGCTCATACAGTATTTCAGGTTTAAAATTGGGTCATCCAATTAACTTTGAATATGACACAGCACAGCAGGAACAAAATCTATGGATTTCTGGGCAAAGGCTGGAACTTCTTTTACATAACTTTGTGTCTTTTGATACTGCTGGTAGCAATTAGAAAGTACCAACCAACTGAAGAAACCTTGCCAGGATGAAAGGAAAAATTGACATGAATTTCTCCTCTCAAGAGAGAACTTTCTAGTTCCTCTGTATTCTGTTCTGCAGAACTCTTATTATTACTTGCAATGCCATGCAGCAGACACTAATGATTAGGGAAGCATTCAGAAAACGACATTGCCTATGCGGACGCTTCACACTGCTCCACCTAAATGCTACATTCTTAATTCTAGGGGTGGGAGACACATGACTCCTGTTTAGTATTCAAATGTGAATATCCACATGGAAGTTAAGACATTTAAACTGAGAGTCACAACAGTGAGAAAGTAGAACAAGCACACGAAGCCAGGAGGGGGGCATCACTCAGGAAACGGACATATCTGAAACTCATTTTGTCTGCATGGTGCCTCTGTGAAACTGGGACCGAGCGCTTAACTTGCCTTCTCCACTTAAGTACCTCCCCCCATTTGGAATTCACCTTTCTTTCTTACACCTTGCTCTGAACTCCCTCCAGGTTTGAATTTCAGGCAGCCAAAAGCCAAATGGCTGGCGCTCACATTTAGACACAAAGGAAGATAGACAATTAGTTCTTGTCTTCTATGAATAAAACCCAGCTAAATACAAGGCAGGATGTATATATTTATTAACAGAGGTGCTATCTGCTTTACAGAGTTGACCTTGCTATTTCAGTCATTACACACAACGTGGGAATAATAATTCAATGCAGATTAAATACAAACAGATTTTTTTTTCACCAAAATGCCCAGCTTACATATTGTTGCAGCTTTCAGTCATGAACACCAACCCCCTGGAAACTATATCCCTTTCAAGTGTTTCAGGTTGCTTACCACAGAAGTCTCTGGGGGTTAGTGCAAGCATTGCTCCATGAATAGGAGGGGTAAATGATCTCCTACTGTTTCTGTGGCAGTAGTGGTGTGACCAGGAGACTGAAGAAGAAGGAATTTTCTTGTGAGTCGTTGAAACTGTGTGAGAGAAAGGTCCATGCAGAGCCAAAAAATTTTCCTGGTTTTGGCTGGGATAAAGTTAATTTTCTTCCTAGCAGCTGGTACAGTGCTGTGTTTTGGATTTAGTATGAAAATAATGTTGATAACACAGATAATGTTGATGCGTTTTAGTTGTTGCTAAGTAGTGCTTGTACTAAATCAAGGACTTTTCAGCTTCCCATGCTCTGCCAGGTGCACAAGAAACTGGGAGGGAGCACAGCCAGGACAGCTGACCCAAACTGGCCAAAGGCATATTCCATACCATATGACATCATGCTTAGTATATAAGCTGGGGGGAATTGGCTGGGGGACAGTGATCACTGCTTGGGGACTGGCTGGGTGTCCATCAGTGAGTTGTGAGTGGTTGCATCACTTACTTTTTCCTGGCTTTTGTTTCTCTTTTTTCTTTTTAGTGGTTTTCCTATTCATCATCATCATCATTATCTCAATTATTAAACTGTTCTTATCTCACCCCATGAGTTTTCCTACTTTTGCTCTTCCGCTTCTCTCCCCTATCCCACTGGTGGGGGGGAGGTGAGCAAGCAGCTGTGTGATCCTCAGTTGGCTGGGGTTAAACCATGACAAGTGTCTGTGCAGAGTGTTAGACAAACAGCTGCCTGAATAGTGTGACAGCCGTAATCATGCCATTACCTCAGGTGAGCTGAACACATACACCAGTGTATCAAACACACCTCTCTCCCTCTCCACGGTCAATATGCTACCATCAGCACAGGAAGAAGGATAAGAAAATTGACTCCAGCTACTTTGTCATCTACCATAATGCCATCAGGATAAACAAGCAAACAAAGATCACTTTCCACAGCCTTACACTTTCTCTTGCTGTTCTGACAAAAAAAGGTAGTGGCTACAAGGGCAGAGGAACAGTGACAGATGCAAAAGGATATGTGCTAGCTTTATGTCCTCCCTTATTCTGAGCTATTTGTACCTCACACATGCTCTACTACTAAAAGCTACTCCTTTTATTATTTCATATCATGCTATGTCAGGAGATGCATTTGTTTTCCTGAATTTTCATGTATTTCATAAGAAACATTGTAAAATTCACTCTCTCCAGTGTTTTCAAATGTGTAGTTCTGCAAATGTCTCCTTTGTCCACATACAACATCAGTATGCCCTCTCCACACAGCAGGGTACAGTCAGTGCCTGAGGAAGGAAGGAACTGGATGAGAGGTGGAGAAAAGGAGGACCAGCCAGCAAGAGGCTACTGACATGCCTTGTTCCTTACAAAGCAGCAGCAAACAATGAAAATCTCATACTTTCTTCCCCTTCCTCATGTGCCATTACTACAGGCCAATTTTCAGCTGTGTTCAGCAGAGCTTCTTGCCTGCTGTGCAGCATTCAGATGGGAAAGCTCAGCCTTACACTGTCAGACATTTATCCCACGGTAGTAGCATTCTAGCTACAGCCATCCAGCTCTCTGGCTTTGACACAAGGAAAGCATGTATGGCCTCACACAATGGATTATTCAGGGAACTTCTCTTCCCCAGAGAAGGGAAAATTCCTTGCAGAATTTTTGCACAATTAAACAATAGCAGTTTCTCAAGTTATTTTTCAGGTTTCCAGTGTGGCGCATCAATCCCAAGGCCTTGGTTCATTGCGGGGTTTCCTCTTGCTGAAATACCACACAAAGCAGTCACATCTCATTACTTCAGACAAACCATCCTTTCCCCGCTATTTATGTCACTCGTTCAATTCCCAAAACGAGAGCTGTGCACAGATGTGAAAGATGCACGAAAGGCAGGACAAGCTAGAAGGGAACTAGCAGGAGACTGATTCATGCATTAGACAGTTGCTCCTTCTCCGTTTCTACTGGTAGAACTATGAGGAACATGGCTTCATATTCTAGTCTGTAATGCAGAGTCTTTACTAAAAATGCCCACTCTGAACATGTGTCCCGGATGATTGCAGGATACAATGCAGCTTGCTTATTCTGCTGCAGTACAGCTCAGTTCAATCTCATGAAAAAGAATTAAGCAGTAACAAGAAAAAAAGTCCTACTGAATGAAGTGCTGACTGTTCCTGCAGGTGCAAAGCACTCCCAACTTCCCTGAAACAATCAGGCCAAAGGTGCCTTTCTGTCCTCTGGCTCCACATTACTGAAGTTCAGCTGTAGAATAGATTGGTAAAAGTTTAGTGTTCACCTAGCCAGTTATACTCAGGGTTTGTACAAGGCTTTTTTGCCCTTTCTCCTTTTCTGTTGCTGATCCATAGACTCTGTCTCTCATATGACTTTCTCCTCTCCTGTGTTTCCTTCGGTTAGATCACTAGACTTCACCTCTAGGGAAGGGAAGTTTGTAATACAACAGAAGCTACAGACACACAATGTATCACGCTGAGTGCGTTCAGATGACAGCTTAAAACTAGGGCTGGGGGGACCACCAACCAATTTTTTAGGCAGAACAAAAGCAAACCAATACCATAATTCTCAGTACTTCAGAACCCCTTCCTGAATACGAATGTTCTTTGATTACCATCGCAGCACTGCACAGTGTAGCAGCACTTTGTTCGTTATTCCCTTCTCCACTTCCTCAGTGGTAGAAGGCTGGTAAAGACAGTAACTTCTGTTTCTGTGACACAAAATGTTTCTCTTCCTCAGACAAGCCTGCACTCAGGAGCGCCTTGTTAGTGAGCCTCTCCAGGCATTAGCACAGCAAGAATCATTGTCTTTGTCCAATGAACTTTTTACTCTGAATGCATTTGGCAAAAACACTGCAAAACTGGTCCTGGCATCTCTTAAAGCAACCAAACAGCCACTGCACTGCTCACTAAATCTCTCTTCCCTGTATTTAGAAAGTCAATAATAGAGGTACAATATTTTTTCTAATCAAGGATTTTGGATCGTACTGGGTGATCACTTACTCTGAACATATATCAACGGGGTAGCACAATTCTGAGGAAGGAAACACATAGTAGCCCTCACTTTCCAAGGTGCACAAATTTATTGCTGCAGATAATCTTCCTACAGGTTCTTAAGCGTGGAACATGGTGGAGCAGCAAGTACCAGCACAGGAGTGTGAACAAGTTCATCCATGTTTCCAAACCAATCCATCTGCACTTAAACTAACCTTCCATTTAAAAGGGTCTGAAATGGATTTTAGAAATTTATATCCACCTTGCCTTCTAGCCAGGCTACCATGTGAAAATCTTAGCCCAGGAGAAAAATAGCTCTGCTTGGTTCAAGTCACATTTTTATTTCTGGAATAAGACTTCAGTGAACTTTTCTATTTTTACTTTGTATTCTACAATGTCAATAATTGACACCAACTTGGACAATTAAAGGATATAATGTTAGAAAAATAAAGGCATTACAGTTTGAAATTTCACACTAAGAACTGAGCTGGACTTCAATTTGGGAGTAAAAAAAGGCTCTGAAAAAGGGATTCTGCATACTTCCAGAACACATTCCACAAGTCTCCACAGGTTAAGATTCGCTGCTTCTGCCAGAAAAACGTCAGTAACTACATCTGATTTGCTGACGCTAAACCAATATTATTATACATCTTCATACTAACAGATATTTCTGTATAAGAAAATAGTTTCCCATTTAATTTCAAAATACCTCAGAACAAACCACTGATCCTTGGTTTTCACAGTGCAATGAAACTGGAATTCCAGCACACAGATTTTGAAGGTGAGAATGAAGTGAAAAAAAGCTAGCTTTTAAATATGAAAAATCAAAAAACATTTTGTATTCACACAGAACTGAATGCACTGCTTCAGTGAAATAACTAGAAAGATGTTCCAAGTTATCCTCTTCTCAATTTGTGCACAGTATTGTCTATGGATAATGGTACCTTCTCCTTTCTTTTGTTAATAATTGCATACCTGCACATACCAGAGAGGGAGAATAGGACACATACATTTGCTTGAAGGCATCAAATAATCAAATGTTATAGTATTTGCAGTGTATAGCCCGGTTCACTAGTTACTAGTGGGTCGCTTAAAGGAATACTATATACTAAAGCCAGGTCTATTTTGGTATTTAGGGAACTTACAAAGTCTTTTCTTCAGTTATTCATGGCTTTGTCCTGATGTGCCTGAATCCTGTGTCACGCCTACTTACTTCTTGCCTTGGAGTATCTTCTGCCATTTTTAATAATTTAAACCATGGAGATTTTTTTTTTCTCTTTGAGTATTGCTTACCAATAGATTTTGGAAAAATAGGCACAGCTGGTCGTCACCTGCAGAGGTAGGATACCCACACAGCCCCAGCGGCAGTACCTGCGTGGCGCTCCACAAGCGGGCCCCAAGCAGCTCAAGACCCCCTCCGCCGCGCAGCCGGTGCCGCGGCCCGCCAGCGGGGCAGGGGCCGCCTCCCCTCCCTCCGTCCCTCCCTCCCGCAACCCCTGGGGCTGAGGCCAGACTTCTCTGGGTCTCAGGGTAAAGACAAGTTCCCGGCGGTAGCGACGGGCCGCGCCAGCGCCGACTCCCTCAAAGAGGTGACGGCCCCTGCCCCACCCTGAGCGCCAGCGGGCTGTAAGGCAAATGACGACCGCCATTTCAAAGCCCCTCTCCGCTGAGGCGCGACACCCACCCCACACTGCGGGCGGGGCAGCGCCGGAGACCTGGCGGGAGCGAAGCCTCAGCCGAGCGAGGCAGGGCGAGACGGTGAGCCCGGGGCAGGGCTGAGGAGGCGCCCTCTGGCCCCGCCCAGGCGGCGCGAGCGGCCCCGCGCTCCGCTGCAGGCGGCCGGGTGGTGCGCGCTGTTACCTCAGGGCGGGCCGGAGGGGAAGGGCCCGCGTCTCGCAAAAAAGGTGGCTTAAACACCCTGAGGGAAGCGTAATGGTTAGTGGGCTTTTAAAGGAATAGCTAGGAGGAAGGAATAAAATGAATGCGTATATAGGCGTAGTTATTATTAAATAGCGTTCGCTGAGACTTACTAAACGCCTCGCTTGTCTCTGTGCATTGAGTTAATTGCCCAGAACAATGAATTGCGAGTGCAGCTCCATCTACGCTGCGAGAAATGGGTCCTGATGAAGGAAATTATTTTGTAAAGCACTTCTCCCACTTTGGCAGCACGTGTGGAGGAGTCTCCCCGCCCCTTTGGGCTTCTCCCTCTTTACCTATTAGCCTTTATTTGAGCTCAGGCATAACCATTTTTCAGGTTGTCTCTGGTTGCCTGATGAGACGAAATTCAGGCAGGTATTTCTCTGATACGTTTTTCTTTGTTTACAAAAAACCTTGGAGAAACAAATGGGAGGCCGTTCCTTTGCTCGATATGCTGATGCTTTTTTCAAGTCAGCACTTCACTTGGGGCTCCGTCTCACTCGGCTTTTTGTAGCCGTCTTTATAAGTGTTTTGCCAACTCATCGTGACCACCCTCAGCTTCTTCCACGGAGGTTTTAATTGTATCTGTCTCATCTAATGAGACATGCTCATCCATAAGATAACAGATCTCTATTTTGGTAGTCAGAAACACACTATTGGGCTCTGATCAGCCTTGCCCGAGGGCTGTGTTTTGGGTGACAATTCCTATCATTCTAATTTAATCTGTTACAAATAAAGAGGAACTGCTGTATTCATCAGCTTCATTGAGCTCTGACTCACTCCGCAGCATCCAGTACCACTTCAAATATGAAAGTGCTAGATCAGTTCTCGTCTATATTTAACAAGTTGCCTGTAATCTGCATAGTTAAAAAAAATTATGAGAAAGGCTTTATATCCATATATCTTCATTATTTAAGGTGCAAACTTGGAGGAGCAATGGCATTTCTCTACCAGACTCTTCCAGCACCACCTTTATCCATTGCTGCACCAGTTTTGTTTTAACAAGGCAGTAGTTTCTAACAGTGAGTTGTCATCATTCTGACCAAAATACGGTCTTTTTTTTACCTTTCTCTTGATTAGTGAACTCTGTGCTTTGTAATCCTAAAGACATTTTTTTCTAGCATCCACATTCTAGTAAATTACGTCAAGATAATCCTTTATCAAAACTGAAAGTAGCTGAAGCCAAACCTTGATTCAAGATGGCCAGTAGGAAATGTAAATCCTAAGCATTTTCTCTGAATTTAGCCTATGACAACATTAGAAACTGAGGTGATACAAGAGTCTCCAGAAGTTTTGCTGAGCAGTGCTCCATTTCATACTCTTGTTGTTTTGTTGAATTTTTGTACACTGGAGTATACAAAATCTTTATCACAAGCCATTATTTTCTCTGGTTGCCTGCAATTGCAAAATGCTGTTGTATACAAGATTATATAAATGCTTTAACAGCAAATAGTAATATAGACACACATCTGGTCAAGCTGACCCTATTGGACAATCAACAGGCTTGTCCAAGGGGGATCTAAATGCTTAATCCTACAAGCCCTCAGCTTACAGGAGTTATACTTTAAAACATGCCTTTCTGTTGTGCATAGGGTTCTAAAATGTCATTGTTCTCTATTAAGTTGTGCAAGAAGCACCTAGATTCAAGCAAAAATAATACCTATGTGCATTATTCTGCACATTTTACCTCAGTATTCTCAAGAATTCTTTGATAATCAGAATCTAGAAGCTCTGGGCATTCCCAGATATCTCCCAGATTCATATGTTGTTTTTTGACCCATAGAAATTTCCTTGATTATCACTAAATAACTTCAGCTCATAGAATCTAGACCTTTGTGAGCTCTGTTACAAAAGCTCATTTATATCTTAACCTTCTTTATTTCAATCTCTTGAGTTTGTATTTCCCTGTACCTGCTTGCTTTGTTCTGATGTTGATGGTTTTTCACTTCCTTTTCACTAGGTCCTTGCAGGCCAGCTGGAATCACTTGTTCAAACACTGCAGCCTGTTGAACATACCTGTTTCCAGTCAGGGTATAGTCACAACGGGTTACTACACTGCATGGGAGCTACACAAGTGGTACGCTTACAGATTTCATATCCCAGGGTAGATTTCCAAACAGACAGTGGGGTCTTCTGTGATGCAGCAATTTTCATTGCAGTGGCTTTGTAAGTACACCTGGAATTCACAACTTGCCAATAGTCATCCATGAATCACAGAAATACCATAATATGGAATTCAAAAAGGCAGCTAAGGATTTAAAATTATGAAGGAAAAAAAAAAAAGAGAGAACCCCAAACCCCCCTTATCTTAATTCTAATTTGCCGATTTCAGCAGGAGTAAATTTCAGATCACACAACCCTTCCGTTTTTGTAATGTTATACAGGTTAAAAGAATAGATTTATTTTTAGTGACATCCTTTACTTGCACCTGAACTTCAGAGGTTTGCCTTTGTTAGCAGTCAGGCTGTTAATGTTACTGTTTGCAGTAATAGGAAGAGTTGTCAGTCCTAAACTACGATATACATGAACATTGCTTATCTTGAAGTCAAACCTAAACAAGCCATATTTAACTGCAGCCGTTATTTTTTTGTTGTCGCTTGCAAATCTCAGGTAGAAAAGAACAACTCTTAGTTGTAATATTTCTGATTACACGTGCAGTGATGATTGACAGTGGCTCCACTAATGCAAGCTCAGTGGGAAATCAAGCCATTCCTAGCCTTTCTTTAGTCTGTATTTGGAAATTATATAATTTGTCATTTGTATGGCCATGGCTAGATGCCAAAAGGTGAAAAGCTATTATTAAATGAGATGTTATAAAATGCTATGGCCTCAAGAATCGAATGGGAATGGAGCACTTCTTAGGCAGTAAATAGTCTACAGTATTTAACTGATGAGACTTTCTAAAGTGTATTCTTATGGAAGCATTCAATTGCTGAACGTTAAAGTAGGTTTGGGGTTTTTTTTGTGAACATGTTGGTGTTTAAACTGACATACAGTAGTAGTGAAACATGTAACCAACAAATTATAAATTAATCATAAAACATCTCATAATGGAACCTACTCTTTCTGTAGTTAAAAAGTTGAGATGCACTGTCTTATCCTGATTTATAATCTTAAAACCTTATTTAAATGGATATACACAAACATTATTCTCTACAGTAAATCCCTTTAAAAGTCAGGAGGACTTAATGCATTTTAAATACCGTTTCATCTCTGTGTGCGTTTTTCTTTGCCCAGAGATGGACTTGTGATTACAAACAGAATGCATGATTGCATTAACCTATACACATCATAAACACTGGTGAATCAGAAGTTAATGTAGTAATACCAAACAGGTTTGCTAGAAGGGGAAAAAAACAGTTGCTGAAGACTTTAAGGGCACTGATGAAACATGTACTACTTCTTTGAAAATCTTGAGGTGGTTTTAAATTCCGCCTATGCAAATATGGATACAGCACTCTGATCTGTACGTATCTGAGTTACTGCGTATTGTGTCATATCATCTCGTCCTACCAGGTCACATAGGTGCTACTTCAGTTTTCCTTTCTTGGCTTTTAAATAAATGCAAATGTACCTTGTTCAAGGGTTGCCACCATCTTGGAGAAACATTAAAAACTCTTTGGTTCAACCAGTTCTTCACATGTCCCTTTCTTACCTCAGCAGTTCATCAGCCTTCTGCTTCGTTATTAAGGAGAACTCACAGTAAGACTTCCCTCCATCAGTGCTTGCCTCCTCTTCCAAATCTTGTCGTATTTTGTTCACACAGAAACATCCCCAGTCCTACTTGCTACTTTCCTCATCTGCATCTCTGCATAAGAGTAGGGTTGCTGTAAAAAGAATAAGGTAAAGGGAAGGATAAGGTGCGCAGAGACCCTGGTGTACTGTCATTACTAATAGCTCCCCATGAGAGTCCCAGAGCCCATTTCCAGTCCCAAATCTGGGCTCAGGCTGCAGGAGAGTAGGTCAGGGCCCCTCAAGGAAACAAAGCTGCCAGTTCTCAGCTTGCTGAGCTGAAGACCAGAGTCTCTGCTCTGTCCTGGAGCAACTGAAGCAAAATGCTTCAGTTCAGAGGTCTCATCTCTGAATCATAATTTCATCCTGAGTGCTCCCCATCCCATTCACCACCTGAGAGGAAAAGCAGGGTATGTGCAGGTAAAGATACAGTAAGCTGTGACCAGGGGGTCTAGTAGCCAAGGTCTTATTGCAGTTAGGCTTTCATTTAGACAGATGTCTGAAATGACAGCACCTAGCTTTAACACCTCTGTGCATACTTGCATAGAAGGATGGTTGCTCGAGCTGAGACATGTAGTTTTGTTCTCATTTGCACTGGTAGAAGAAAAATCCCGAATACAAAACTACATTACCTGAATACAGAGGACAGCAAGGGCAAAGCAACTGAGTAATTTTACAGCACGGATTCGAAGCAAAAAACAGCAAAGGGGACTGAAAAGGAGAGCAAACCTCCATTAAAAAAATTATTCAGCTATGAAGGAAACGAAAAACCATCAATGTTAATGTAAGAGTGGATTCCACTGCCTCTGAAATCAATGGAAGTAATTGAGAATAATATTGGAGCTTTATGCATATATTCAAAGATGATTTAAACTAGAAGTCAGCAGCTGCAGAGTGGTCAAATAAGGACTATAGAAGTGCAGCAAAACTCTTTAGGCAGCACAGCATTAAAGGCTAATTACACTTGCATCAGGAAAGAGCAGGAGAAGCAGTACAACAATATAACAGTTCTAGCCAAGACTAAAGTGCAAGGTACATAACCATAGTCCAGCCCTTACAAATCATAAGCACAAACTGCAGACCTCAGGCAGACGCCTGGAAACAGAAGGGGGGAGATGGAATGCCTGATGCAGAGATAGCACTGCAATGTAAATAGCATTGCTGAACTACAGTGAGTTAGAATTATATTGGATTCATTCCCAGCTCTAAACTCCAGAAGAAAGGTGACTCAGAGGACTTAAAAGCCAACAACAAGCGATACACATAGAAGAGCCTACATGCTCTATATTCTACATATCAATTTACAAGAGAAGGATCCACAGAGATTCTAGCAAGCTATGTGTACCACTGTTACGGTACCTAATGCGTAGCTCTTCTACAACGTGAGTCAGGTTACCCAAATACCATAAACTTACCCTTTATTCTGCAGAGCTGGAGTGTGATGCTCCCCGGAGCAATCCTTAGCCTTGCTTTGTACAGCTGTCTTCACAGAGGCAGCAGTAGAATGACTGGGAGTGCCATTGCAACCTCTCATGGCTACAACAGGAATTATTGCTGGGCAGACTTGGCAGGATTATTATGTTTTAGTCTCTGAATTTACCTTTAGTGGATCAACATCTGAAGCACTGAGTGGCCTATGTCACTCAAATGCTAGGTCTGAGTAAGTATGCAGGACATTATTAAGAAGTTTGGAAGGTGAACTGATCCAAATAATTGTTTCCTTTTCTCAAAGTTCCTTCTTCCCTCTTCCCACATACAGCATATTTTTTCCCCCATAGTACAAAAAATTAAAAGCTGCAGAATGAAAAAGTAAAATAAGATGGTACTTCACGTGAAGAATATCCTATGCAAATTCCCAATAATTATGCTGTATATGCTTCTAATAAATAGCAGTGCTGAGTAAGAGAAATCTACAGTTCTTTATTTATTTGCTGCTTTTTTTCTTACAGCTAATGAGCTCCCTTAGTGTTCAAAATCCATCTTGGCTGCCACACACTTACAAAGGTAAATCACTTGAATAGGCTGAGCGTTCTATTTATTGTTGCTAGGGGAACCACCTTGTTGGTATTCACCAACGTAACATGTCTTTTGACATGTGTTTCTGAGGACCAGATGCAACACAGCTGTGCAGCCTTCAGTGAAAAAATGCATCATCCTTGCGGCATCCTTGGAAATACACTTACACAGAAAAGCACCGTTACTGTAGTACCTTAGCTTGAGATTGTTTTGGATTTCTTACTTGTTTCTTTAGACAGATAAGAATTATAAAATTATACGTAATAATCTGAGTAATATTCCCTAATTCTGCCCACAATTTAAACACAAAGAATTCCGGTCTGTGAAGTAAGATAGGTGCTATTTAGCAACACTAATTTTATTTTAAATATTCTTTTCCTTGCATAAGGAAAATTTTCCTTACAAAATCTTGCTATTATCAGTTTTGTGACTAAAAAAAACCTAATCCAAGTAGGGATAAAGCAGAAGTATGAGCTGTTTCTGAATAGCCAGCTATCTGAAGGTTATTTGAATGACTTCAGTCACCTGCTGGAAAGTACCAATTGTACAAATACAGCACTAGACTCATGAAAGGCAATAAGCATCTTTGACTCTCAGAATATATTTGTTTCTTGAGATAGCAGCTTCTGGCAGGGGAAAAAAAGAAAAAAGATGATGTAGAGATATTGAAGAGGTATAATTATGTCCAGAGTAACAGCTGACTATGGGAAACAAACCAATTTTGATTTCCTGGTGATTTTGATTACTGCTAAAGTATCTGTGTGGAAAGGAGTGACATTTGAGGTTGGAGGCAGCAAATCATAAAAACCTGCAGAAAGCATGAAAGTGAAGCATGAAGGGACCATATCTCACTTAAGTCCCGGGTGCACATTTATATTTTTTTGATGATCCTACTACCTGGATTGCTGTCACCCCAGCTGATCTACCATTATAGAGCAGCACTTCTCTGATTTACCTCGTGAATCAAACCGGAGGTGTTCCCTGTCTTAAATGAGCTTACAAGCTAGGTGTGAGACAAAAGCAACAGGCTAAAGCAGAGAGAAAGAGAACCGACATGAAACAATACTTAACAGTCCCTTCAGCTGCCCTGAAAACCTTAGTTTAACAAAACCTGCAAGTCTATAGCTTATAAGATGCATAACTTTATACCAGCGGTTCCAAGTACCTTGTTACAGAGCTCTCCGAGATTAAAACAGCAGCTCTATACTAAACTCTTTCAAGAGCAATGGGAAGCTGTCCTAGAACATGGGCAGTATCTTTTAGGGCCTGGGGAGTTACCCTAAAAAACCACAAAGTTAATTTTAAGTTTTCAAAGCTGATGTATAAGAAATCTAAAATGACTAGCGCTATAGAGCAAGAAAGCAGCCACAGCCTCTATGAACTAGTTTTCAAGCTCAAGCTGTAGCCCCAGCTATCCCTGCATAAAGTGCTCTGAGAGAATGCAATCTCATTTGCAAAGTATTGTTACAGTGGCAGCGGACTCTCCAGCTGTTTTAGGGTTCTTTTGTTGCAGAATACTGCACAAAAAGGGTAGGTGCATATACAAGATGGAGACAACAAAGACATGAAAAAAGTGGCTGCATTAGGTGGAGAGAGCCCCAGCTTTTTAAAGAAACAGAAGGAAAAGGCTTCTCAAAGCAATCTGTATTAGTGGCTTCAAGAGCCAGGTGCAAAGGATATTCCTTGACACCTGAAAAACAAAGGCTCATTATCTGCTTTAGGTATTTGGCAGTACTTACATTAATCCCCAAGAACATGTTGTTCTGATTTGTTAAGTGCCTCAGCACACAGTTCCATTCTACTTTAATATGGGACCCATACACATTTGGTCACCACATTTAAGGCCAAAGCTCAGAGGCAGTAGAATGCCCAACACTTAGAAAAATTGTTAAAATGAAGGAAGAAATACACTTCGGTGTTTTCCCAGTTTTAATCTCTGAAAGGTATTTTTTGTTATTGTTGAAACAATAAAAAAATTAAAAATCCAACCATGAGGAATAAGACCCCCATAACTGTTTTCAGTCAAAATCATTAAAAAGTTTAGTAGTCACAAGTTGAAAGCACTCCTATGATGGGAAATGTATTGGGCAACAGGAGGTGTAAGCGATCCCGGTAGCTAAAATATCACAGACATTATGGGCAACATAAGGAATTGACTGAGGGAGTTCGATTTTACAGGAAAACACGTTTCTCCCAGAAAATTCCTGCTCCATGACAGAATATAATGGAAGAAAAAAAAAAAAAGCAGCTTTAGCTCCAGTCCTTAAAACATTTGTTTCCATACTCAGTGGAAATGGAAAGGTTTAACATCCATGAGGTACATAAAAGGGATAAAGACAAAAGGAACAGTAAGTTGTTTATTGGGTAGTAAATGGTTCAATGATGTGAGGGGTTTCCATGGAACCAGCTCCTGTTTTCACAAATTAAGAGACCAGCCTGCTCTACATCAAGTGACAGAATTACAAGAAATGGCTTTTCAAATAATGGTACTTTCATGAAAGCTCATTTTAAGGCATTTTAACTGGGACTCAGAGCTAAATTTAAAACACTTTTCAAAAGTGGGCTTTTTTCACATTATCCTGGTACCATGCAAACCCATACTTTGCAAAAATAATATTTTAGGGTAGTAAGATTAGCTTTTTAAAACTATATTTTATTTATCAAGATTCCATTTTGCTTTCTCGGTAGAATTTCAAAGAAACACAACATTTGAAGCATGTGGCATTACATCTGCTGAATAGTGTTAGTGGTAAGAAAGTACAAATGACACAGTGAATAAAAAAAATGAAAAACCTATCAATTAAAAGGGTTTTTAAAATTTATTAGAACACGTTGGCCATTTATACAGCTAAGACTTCACAAAGTGTTTGACTTCACTGAGAATATGCTTTCCTCCTTAAGGACATCCATTTCCAGCAATTAATAGCTAGTACAGCTTAGCAAGATTACAGCTGCAGCAACAGGACATTATAGGGGCAGAAGAGGCAAGCTGAGTGACGAGGCAGGGGCTGGGGCTCTTCACAGTGCGTGAGCACTTGCAGGCAAACAACTGCCTGTCTAAGAAAACACGAGAGTAGGGGCTCGGGGCACTGTGCCCCACCAAAAGGAGGCATTCATGTAGCATGGCCTTCTGAGCAGCAGCACGGACCTCACCAGCTGCAGTAAGCAATCCACACAACGCAAATTGTCACACAGAGCCAGCTTCCGCAGATCACACGTGCTCCCTCATACCCCGCAGTGATAACCGAGAGCTGTGAACCTCCACGCACGGGGTCAGCTTCAGTTCATTCCTGTGGTTTTCTAACTTTGCAAACAGCATTTCATTCCTATGTAGCATAATGCTCAGACAGACTCCATTCATCCTTACCCCCACCTCTGAGAAAAGAAAGTGAAAAGCAGGACTGCAGAATCTGGGTGAGATGAAAATTAGATCTAAATCGCATCAGGATTGGCACAAAACTCACTGTCTCCTCTGGCAGCTACACACGCAGCACAAACTGATCTCATGGGTTTCTGACGTAAAGAATAACATTTTTTGGGTACCGTAGCAAAAGACCCTCTTTTTAAAGGAAAATCTCATTTGCTTGTGAAATACCAAGAGTTATGCAAGATTTCTATTGCAGAAGTGATTAAAATATTCACTGAAAATTTCAGGCCACCACTAAAAAAAAAGACACTATTCTTCAAAGGTCGAGGTCAAAACAAGACCGTTTCACCAAATTTCTCAAAGGTCAAAAGAAAAGGAAAAATTTAATACATAAATAGATACATTCATCAAATTGAAGGAAGAGAATTGACAGAAGAGAAGATCAAGCACAGTTTTCCCAGAAGTACAATTTTCTCAGCTTGGCATTTTAATTTTAGCAGTTTGCAGCAGCAACGCTGTAGTAGCTGGCATAAAATCAAGCACAACTTCAAGCGGTATAGTTATGAGTAAAATAAAATAATCCAAAATACATGACTGTGTGCAAGTAGCAAAAAGAAAAAAACATACCAGATGTCCTCTCTATGCAAAGTACTTCGCATGCGTAAGCTTTTGACATTGAAGTAACTGCCTGGCTATCGGGTGGAATTCAGTAATGGTTACGTGTGGATGACTGCCATCGAGAAAAAATTTTACGAACGCACAGATTGACAGTAGACTTTTATTAACATATCTTACAATGTCGATTACTGTATTCCTAGTTTTATACTCTTCTGATGTGTTATAAAGGTTGATTTAGATTCTACAGTAATGTACTGTACTTAAATGATCATTCATACAGGATGCCACACCAGAACATTTGAGTAATACACGCACACACCACTCTAGTTTGGACCTGTTATTTTTTAAGGTTAGCTTAGTAAAGTAGGATTAAAAAAGTTACGGGGGAAATCAAAGTTCTTGTTTAGCAGCATGCAAGGATATTCAAGTACAATTTTTCAACCAAGTGATTTTTTTTTGTTGTTTTTAAATTGACTGGTGACTAATTCACCAGTTTTAAACACTACAAAATACCCAAATGTTAAAGTTAAGGCTAATAGTTTTACTTCACATCCATATGCACAACCAGAGAACATTCCATTTTAAATAAAACACAGTAATCAAATTCTGAATACATTATCTCTTGTAAATATAGCATTGGAGCTTCAAACTACAGATTACTCAAGTTCATGAGCCCTGTAATAATGTTATGCTGGAGATGTAAAGAATCTTTTTGCTCTTTAACCACACTTACAAAATGGCCTGATATTCATAATGAGCAATGCAAAAATATTACAGGCAGAACTTATAATACAGTATCAAAAAAGTAATATTTTGGAAAAGACATAGCCATTTAGTTGGTGAAACAGTAATTTTAATCTTACAGGAAGTATTGTAATACTTTTGAAATATATATATATTTATATGTATGTATAAAATACAGCATCCTTTATTGTGGGGGTTTTTGAATTGCAGGTATCCAGAAAAAAACTCATCATATTTACTTACTTTTTCCTTCTGGCCATTCCCCTCGATTGCTATACAGTCATTTTATTTCCCCTGTACACTTTTCACTAGATAATGACTTCCACTGGGGAACTGTTTTCATTGTATATGTGGTTTTATCATAAGATGGTTTTATTTTACACATATAAATTTTATTTTACACGCAAGCTATGAAAGTCCAGGAACATACAGTACTACCAGGAGCTGCTTGGTAGTACTGTATGAAATAGCCAGCAAATGTCCAACACCTGTGAAAAACGTGAGTAGCAATATATTACATACCAGTATGTTAACTATAATCTTTCCCACCTACTTACACGGTGGGGGTTTAGCCCAGTCATGCTTGTTGTCACAAGTTTTTTTAGCCCTCTAAGCATAAACTGTTTTGGCATTCATCCGATGAGGCCGCACATGCACTGGTGGTTCACCCGGGCTATCTCTGGTGATTTTTTTTTTTTTTTGATTTTTAGGAAACCAAGCAGAAAGGACAGTGATTACTCTAAACAGCAATTTCTGTATGTGTTATCACTAACAGTTTATTCAACTGATACAGAAAAAAAAAAATCTCCTTTCTGGAAAAGAAAAAAAAAAAAGAAGAAATAATATTGTTTTCTGGATTACATTAAGAGCAATAAGACACCTAATTTACAGCTATTTCACTTATTTATGGAGAAAAAAATACGAAATTCCTGAGAATGCGTAAG
The DNA here is from genome assembly GCF_963921805.1 of Phalacrocorax carbo. Lineage (NCBI taxonomy): Eukaryota > Metazoa > Chordata > Aves > Suliformes > Phalacrocoracidae > Phalacrocorax > Phalacrocorax carbo. The sequence continues at coordinate 23,007,922 of NC_087517.1, read as the reverse complement.
TTTTCAGTAATGCCTGAAATATTTCAATAGACTTCTCACAATTAGTGAAACACTCTTTAAAGCTCAACTTTCAGACCAATTGTTACCATAGTCTCACAATCATTTTACAAATCCTGTTTAATTACAAATGCATATCAAGCAAAAACCCCAAACCAACACAAAAAAGGCAAAGAAATTTTATCCAACATATTTAGTAGATGTACTAGACATATACACCATTTGAGCAAAAATTGCTAAAAACTCCATTCCACGCAGAGAAAATAAAAGCCTGACAGCTATCCCTGGGGTGCCTAAACAACTGTAAGTAAAATTTGTGCTTCTTACCAATAATGGACTTTAAAAATAAACAAAAGAAAAATGGACTACTGAGTGCAATCAGATTGCTCACACCATTTTGAGAATTTAATTGAAAATTATTGTATCATTATTTAGTAGCAACAGCAGCCAATTCTGTGAAAATGTCACATGTTGACAGAGTTCTATTTCCCTTTTATGCCTGTACCCCACTCCACCCCAAGCCAAAGAGCTAAACTCCCGTACAATTAAAGCTATTGTCAGTCAAGATGCATTCATTCGTGGTAACAGCAATGATGTGGTGTGTAGATGATGATGGTGATTTACAAGCCATTATAATGTGGCCCCCATCTTTTATTGATATGATCAAAAGTGTGAGACACCCACTGCTGCTCAAGCACTTTGTATCTTTCCTTGCATATGTAGAGAGGTTTACCACGCCTGTGGGGGGGGGGGGATAGAAGAAAAAAAAGAAAAACAAATGGTTAATATGCCAAGTAAATGGAAAACTGCTTCACTATATAATCAACACATGATACTCATTAAACTTTTTTTCCCGGGGAAGTGTGCATTTTTATTGGTGAGGGCCTTTTGGTTTTGCTTCTAATAAGAGAACTACTGGGACTTCCCTTTCTCCCTCTTGGATAGCAGAATCCAGAAACCATCTCTTGTTCTCTCAGGCATGTGTAGCTTCGAAGCTACACTCCTTCCCTGCACGGGAATCCAACTGCATCATTTGATTAAGGGCCAAACAACAACGTTGGGAGAGAAGTGTTTCCCAACGCAACACTCAGAATTGACCGTCATTGGGAATGGCAATACAGGAGTCTCTCTTTTGGGTGCCTGGTGTGTATAACTCAGTGATCGTGATTACACTACCTTTGGGCCAAAAAAAGAAGAAGAAAGTCAGTGCAACCTGCAGTAAACAGGGATTTTCCACTCAAGGAAGATAAAGATCTATTAGTATCTGTTATTGCATGTACTGCATAACATAAAGTTGATGCACACAGAAAAGCAACAATGAAACACACTTGTAATGAAAACGTTACCTAAGATCTCTGTCTTCTTCACCGTGTGCATCTAGATAAACAGAACCCCACAGGCAGAAACGATGGCCTCGTATGATGATGATTACGGATGCATTAATCAAAAGAAATATTCCTGTCCCGGCTCCACAGTTTTGAGAATGCTGTAATAATACGGGTGTAGAAAGGGAAGAGTGCAAAGATTCTGTTAATGTCTGTCAACTTTGTGACAAAAAGGATTTAAAAAATAGTAATTAGTTTTGCTTGAAATAAGGTACACACATTATTCAGTAAGAAACACTTCGACAAGGGATAGCCTGCCCCAAAATTCTGCAAGCAAACTAGAACTCTATGTCTTGTGCTGCCATAACAACACTTGCACACAAAAATGGTTCCCTACTCAAAAAGCGGGGATATTCGTTATCATGTAGGAACAGAACTACCTAACAAAAATATTCTCCACAATATTTTGAACTCGCTGTGGTACAGCAAACTGTATAGCATGACCAAATATTTTTCACGGATGGCAAGAATGAGAAAAAGTATTCAGAAAAACTTAATATTACCTCTTTTAAAATAGTCCCTATTGCTAAACATTTGCTTTTTCTATCCATGCTCACAGATCTAGTCTATGGCTCTACAAATCCAGTAAAATTTTTTTTTATTAATTCTTGCTTGCTTCAATGTGTCATTCATCTCTATGAATGGCAAGATGTGTTAATCAACTTGTTTTAGCAATTTAAAAACATGCTCTTCATATATAGTTTCATTACAATTAGAGGCTATAACACCATCAACTATAATAAAGTGTAATTAATTACATAGATTTTTAATTCTTTTTAAAAATAACTTTGTATTTTCATGAACCTTGACACCTTAAATACAAATGTCAATTCTATTTTAAATTTTGCCCAGTCCTCCTTCTCCCATATTAGCAGTATGATAGAGAAAAGTGAGTTCAAACAATTTCAGAAAGGCCCAAGATCACTCTGAAATGTCTTTGGGCTTCATTTTATGCCCCATTTGTAAATATCCCCCCAACAAATTCCCCTCATAGTTTTGTAAAGCCCATGTAGTTCCAGCCTTCTGCTAACTGTTCTATGGTAGGAAACAGGACAGCTGGCAGAGCAAACCTTTATCACAGAGAGGAAAACAGCAGCAGACACTGTCCAACTCAGGTTTGTGAAAGAACTTATATATATGCTGACTAGAAAACGTAGCTGCTGAATTCAAGTTGAAGGCCTTAGAGTAACGCTTATCTAGCTATAGCCTGCAGATCACTAGTAAATGGTCAGGTATATCAGAAAGTACTCTATAAAAGGAAAACAAAAAAACCACATACATTGCTATTCTTATGTACGCAGAAAGCAAGGAAACAAAACAGTGGAAAATTAAAACAATATACAATCAGAATGAAGACAAATTTTAATTATTTATTAATCAAAGCCATGTGTCAACATTACACACAATGGCTTTGTAAGTATTTTTCAAACAGGTGAAATAGGCTCTGGGCTTAAAAAGGTGAATAAAATGGCTCTCTAGAATCCCGTCTAGGTCCACCTATCAGAAATAAGCACGAAACACTATTAGTGGGGGCTGGACTAGATGACCTTTAAAGTTCCCTTCCAACCCAAACTATTCTATGATTCTGTGAATATATAAGCATGTTTTGGAAAGAAAACAATCAAAACTGAGCAATGGAATTACAAACTATCCATGAGTGTGAGAATCCATTACAGAATTTGAATTAACTCTCTCTTACCAGTACACATTCACAGTAACTCTGTTGTTTGCAGCATAGTCCTTTCAAGCATACAAAAGTACCACAAACTAGACAAACAGCAGGATCTTTAGGAACCTTGGTACAAACAGTACAAGTCTTTCTGTGATAATACTGAAAAATGGTATTATAATTCTCAGGCAACTGAAGGAGGCGTGGCAAGTCCCACTTAGGCTCCTGGATAAGCAAAGCCTACAAATAAGATAAGAACAATGCATCAGTTCTGCACATTCATTTATGCATTTATATTTTCCAAGAGAAGAGAATACCGAGGAAAGGAAGCATGCAGTTTGAAAATCTCTCACTACTACTGCATTTCACAAATTTAGAAGTCAGAAGTCACCTTGCAATATTCACTTGCCTCTGGCTGAACACCCTCCCCAGCTGTGGCACATTTCATCTTTTGTAATGGGTGCAAAATGGGCACTAGCCTTTTCCAAGGACGTTTTCTAAACGTGACACTTTTAAGCACAAAAGTCTTTATAGCTGAAACAAGAGGATTAAGACTGATCTAAAGGGAAGACTCCCACTCACTACCCTAAGTTATTCTGGAAACATCAACACACTGCTGCCAAACCCTGGCCCTAACTACAAAAGCTGTCTCCTAGCTAAAATTTAGACTAAAACTTTCAAAATCAGAACTGAAGTTCGGCTCTGTAAATGATATTTGAAGACATCTGCCTGATTTCCCAAACTGTGCTGTGCACACAAATTTTGAGGCCATTAGGAACTTAGCAGTACTCACAAATTTTTGATAAGTTAGGCACTACCTAAATACTGTTTTCAGACCAAACTCTTTTCTTTTGCTCTTAAAAACACTTTCCAATTTTCTTTTTTTCATTGTGGTTTTTTTTTTTTGTTTGATTGTTTAAGATAGTAATGCATTTTCCTTCAACCTACTCATTCCTACTGCGTTTATAATTGATGGGCATAGGGGTCATACGGGATCTCTCATGCAAGTCGTAAAATTTTTTGAAGAGTATAACCTCAAAACCTAATGTGAAAAAAAACAGGAAAGCAAAGAGAAAAATAAAAAAGGAAAATTGCTTTTTCTATACCCAGTTCCTTTTCAATCACGGAAAGAACGCTAGCAGTTTCACTGTAATCTCTCTCAAATGCCTATCAGATCGGCAGCAACTGGATTTTGAGATTATTCTGAGCACTCAAATTTTCACTCACAATAGCCTAATTTATGCCTGCAAACATGCAAAGGCAGGTGCGGATCATGTTGCAGAGTGAAGAATGCATCTGGCTTGCCTGTTTGACACCACAAACTTAGGACAGGGGGACTTGAATTCTTGAAATGCAGCTTCTTCATAAAAACAATGCAATAATGTTGGAACATTTCCATTTCACAATTGATATTCCAATTGCACTGATTCAAGTCTTGGTATTGTTTCTTTAACCTTCAGAGAAGATGTACCATCTTTTATTAGTCAACTATTAAGCAGCTTTTATCCTTTTGATCTTTGTTGGTGTTACAACTGAAGAAGCTCAACAACATCAATAATGTCTAACAGGCAAGAAAAACTTCCAATAAGTATTTTCTTAAAAGACAAAGTGTCCGTTACATGCCCTTGATAGGCTTCAGGGGTAAAAGATAGGTGATAGATGTGTACCCATAATGATAGCGTTTCTATTTTTTGTCTCCAGGAATCATACAAAAACTAGACAGGCTTTCTTATTCCCATTTTAACCAATCCAACCCACATCTACTAACATTTCTGATGACAATTTCTCTCTCATTTACAAGCCAGGATCTGAGATCCTTATCCAAAACAATCCTGCATATGCATAGAGAAACAAGCAATACATAGCTGCTTCCACATCAGCACTACTTTGGAAGAACTGATTTTGCTACATACCTTTACTTGATCCGGATGTCTATCTGCAAATGAAGCCAATTCTGAGCACCACTGTGATACCATGTCAAACGCTGGCACTGGCCAATCGAGACAAGAGGCACTGGTGAACTGATGAGCTGACTGAAAAGATGGTAATAGACCCAGGCAGCTTGCAAGAACTGTGAATTCTTCATCTTCCTTTTAGGTATGAAACCAGAGAGGTTTTGATTAGTACCTACATTCTGAATTTTTAAACAGTTTATTAAAAATGTATTTGTTGCAATAAAAAAAAGTAAAGATGTTATAATAACTATGATACTAATGGTCATGTTCAGAGACCAAGAAAAAGCTTCCATTTTTCCCAGATTACTTCAAAACTGGTCAGGAGAAAACCTCCCCAAACCCACAAATCCAAAAAACATGAACAAAAAAAGAAACCCCCAAACTACCCAATAATTTTCTTCCTGTTTAGCACCCCAAACTGGCTTGTAGCTGTTTTAGAGATGGGATGATTTTGAGGCAAGGGAACGAGGGAGCTGACCTGCAGCAAACTCCACTTAAATCAGTCACGGAACTTAAACATAATTGGCCGCTGAGGCAATGTCTGTGAGAATAAAGTCCAAGTACTAACTGGCATTAAGCAAAATCAGGACTGAATTCCAGTCTCTGTGGAAATTATGCCATCTCTGCAAATGCCGGACAAGTTTTAAAAGTATGTTGGTATTTTGTGAGACAGGCATCTATGACCTGATAAAATAAGCATGTATTTGCTGAATTTTAAGGATATAGTACCATTTTTCAAGGAAACTGCCTTGAAAACAAATTTATAGAAGACAAACAATGCTGCAGAGCAGTGCCATAAACTAAAATAAAAAAAGAAACCTCTTAGGATAGAAAATACACACCATGAAAAAGACACCTTTGAAGTCTAATTTTTGATCTCTAACATTTAAATGGAAACATTTGAGTGTGACCCTCTCAATCTGTACCTGGCAACTAGGTAAATCCCCTCCAAAAAGATGGTGTTGAAGAAGGCTTGTGATCCTGAGGAAAGGCAGGCAGAACTGCTGCAGATAGCACTCTATAGAATCAGGATTTACCTAGGGGGGAAGGAAGCAATTACTAGATTCTGCCCCAGATAAGCTGTCTGCTATGTAAGAAACTCCAAGATGAACCAAATGTTTTTTAAGCATATGATATAAACCACTGCATCAAACATAGGCCAGCATTTCACTAATAATCTGAAAGAACTCTGGGTTTTCTTTCCCCCTTGACAAATGTTATTTCTGCTTAAATATTCAGTTTTCCAAGCTGCTGAAAGGTCCTTCATACATGTGATTAAAACTCACAATTTTAAAGGTATTTGTCAATAACTTTCTCAACACAGCACTGGCCATATATGATATTAGTAAAAAAGATTTGCAGAGGCAAACTGTCCCAAAGGGATGTGCTTTGATCTAGAAAATAGAGTTGTACTGCAGTCTTTAGCAAGATCAGAGAAACATCATTACAACAACAAGGCTGAAAAACTTAAATAAGAGACAGAAAGGGGACATGCTGGATAAATTCTCAAGAGATTTGCCAATACCACTGTTAATTCTTCAGTCTCTCCTTCTTTATATATCTTCCCCTTAGAGAGCTCACTAATCACATGACCCAGCAATACTTCCCAAGATTTTTCTCCACTGGATGTATTCTGCAAATAAGAAGGAAAGAAATCCAAAATGCACTGGTCATAAAAAGGAGAAAAAGTTTCTGTAAAAGTAACAGCAGTGAAGTACATTTAGTTTTGATCAACACATGAATTCTGACCTACAAAGATACACATTGTTAAAAAAAAAAAAAAAACAAAAAAGAAAATAGAACTCTACAGAAAGGGAATGTGTTTAGCTCACAGAGTGAAATGTGAGTTGCTATTTAAGCACATATGTTCTAAACTGAGTGTTGTATGAAAACACTTCTACAGTGTTGCATTTCCCATGTTTCTTCTCTGAGTATAAAAATGCTTACTTTAAAATTAGGAAGAATCATTTCATAGATACATTGTGTTTTGACAGAATTTGAACTCTAATACAACTAATTAAAAGAATTCTAAAATGTAACAAACAGCATGAGCTACAAAACACCTGCTATGTATTTTAAGTTGAAATGAGTATCAGAAAATGGAAAGCTGTGTTTCAAATGAACAATATCTACTACAGGTAGGAAAAATATTTAGTGGAAAGAATAAATACCCACTTAGCTTTGTGCCATAGCGTCTCTGTTTAAAGGCAACGATTCTAGAATGCCATCAGAAACAGAAAGCAGCATTCCCATAAATATTTTTCTTCTAAGTCATAATAAATTCTACCCAGAAAAAACATATACTAAGAGAACTCAAAATCACATCCAATCATCAACATAACAAACAATGAGGGAGTGGAACGTTACTGGGATTCTTTAAAAAAAAAAATCCAAAGCAACTAGGTGAGATTAAACATACAAAGACTTCAGCAAGTAACAATTTATATAATTCACCAGTTTGGTTTCTTTAGTGCTTTAATTGTTAGCTTTAGATGAGGTCTTCACCTTTCAGCATCAGGAAGGCAGACTTGCTCTTTATGCTCACAGTCTGAGAACCAGAGGGCGATACATATTTAAACAGACAGTTAGGACAAACCTTTTGTCTACATTATTCCTAGTAGTTTACTCCACAGGTATTTACAGTGTGCTGCTTATGACACCATAAGGCACTTTGCAAAGATAATGAGAGTGAAGCTGGGAATCAAAAGTAGAATATCCACCTCTCAGCTCTGCTGAGAAATGAAACTCTTCATGTCGTTTGATCATTTGGCATGAATAGAGAGGAAAGACTTCAGCTTGTGTTTAATATCTGGAATACCAAACTGAAATAGATTCACTTGGCATTATCAACAAATGAAAGTTAAGTAAGCTGTGATCTGTGTAGTCATCCGGGGATCAAAACATCAGTATTATCAGCACATAGGAAAAAGCCACCCTGAACCATACATTTAAAATAATTTAGGCCTCAAGAAACTTTACAGAAAGAACTTGGATTACTAAACTAAAAACCAGCTTCCCCCGTGACATGCAAAGAGAAAGAATTCATCTGAGCAGTACGGCTAGGCTCAAGAAAAGAAGGGCTGCCAAAGGGCTGGGAGAGAGTGCTGTGCAATTACTGCTGGCTTGTCCTCCATGCTCAGAGGTTTCCTGCACACACGCAGGATCCAAGCAGCAAGGTTTTGCAGGAGGAGGAGCAGGGAACTGGAAGGACATCTGGGGAAGGGGGAACTTCCATGTGGGACTTCTGCAAAGCCTCTGCATGTGGGGTGAATTATCACTGGTGTGGGATGGAAGCCAAGAAGGAAGTAAGTACAGGAGATCCCCGAAGGCCCAAGGATCATGCAGAGATGACCCTAAGCACACACTGCCACGCTGCTGTCAGAAGTCGGATCTTTGTACACAGATGATCTACACGAGACAGACAAGAGGAAGCAGGGGGAAGTTTTCAAGGGAGAGTGAGAGATGCTGTCAGTACAGCACATATGCAGCAGGGAGCAGTGGTCATATCTACCTCCTAACTCTTTTGCTCTCCCACTTGGAAAAGTGTCAGCCTTCAACGGCCTTCTCACAGGAGAAAAGTAAAAATTCTCCACCTGACAGAAGTTAATCTGTTGTTGTTATCTGAATTACACTAAATCACATCCGTTGACAGCAACGTACTGTTTAATGTGCTACTATTCCCCATTCGGCCTTATCATCTGTCAAAGACAAGCACACTAGTGAAAATTCCACTAATATGGACTGTCTTTAATATCAAGAGAGACAGCTACTTCATAAATCCATTATCGGAGCCATTATAATAATTTGCAAGCCTCAAGTACAAAGTGCTTTGTGCAAAGCGACCGCTATAAGAAATCATCTTCGTATTAATAGGTAGCAAGCCCACCTACCACATGCCCTAAGTTTATTTTCATACAATAATATCTCCCACTGTAGACAGAAAATTAAGCGCTGTAAATATATGTTCAGATAAACTCCAACTTCTGCTACTAACAATAAGGCAGTCCATGTTTATCATATGGATTATGAAAGAATATAACACTGTAATCTGTTTATATGCTTTCTACCACAAACTTTGAATCACTTAAACAGAAAAATGGAAAAAAACCCACCCTCACCAGCAACAAATCTCAAGAAACTGTTCTTGAAATTCTTAGAAAATGACAATATATTGCAAGAAGGGGGTGGAAAGGGAGCTAACAAAATGTAGTACTGCCCAGTGATCTCAAATGCTTAATGCACATCCAGAAAAAAAAAATCCTGCAGAGTGGCAGATTGATCAGCAGATAATTTGCTTTTACTACCTTGGAGCTGTGGCTGAGCAGTATGACAAATCTAACTTACATGTGAAAAGCAGGTCATGCTTCTCTATGCATTTCATTTCACAGCCAACATAATCTAAGGCCCAGCTGCTGTATAAGGACATATTCCTGCTCCCATTCCTCCTCCAGGCCCCAGCACTTCCACCCTTTCCCTTGGTCTGCACTGGCAGTCTTCTGACCACCTGGGGAATCAACCCAAGGAGCACAGAACTTACTGAAGGATTAAACAAATGCCAGTGCCAGCGCAGGGAACTGTGTCTTTTGGTGGGAACTGACATTCAATCAGCTGAACTGAAATATGCACCTTCACTTTACGTGTAAATACGATCAAAAGGCAACGAAACAATATTGAAATATGTACCTGCCTAGTCCTCAAATTTCCTTCTGTCTCTTCATCACATGAGCACTCAAGACCACGCATTGTGAGAAATTTATATGGCTAGCCACAAATAGCATGAACAAGTAAGAAAAAGACAGAGTTTTTTTCCCCACCAACAATCTTGCCTTCTTTTCCTGTAAAGGAGTGCATCAGATCAGCCCATGGTTTACCTAGGAAGGCTTCAATTTCACAAGAAGGAAAGCTGCATGTACTTGATACCATTGCAACAAACTCAAGACTGAACCTAGAGAGATACAGCCTCAAGTCTGAAACTCTCTTCTGGAATGAGGTGTTCATTCTGAGGCTTTTAAGTCTCATCACATACCAGAACCTGCAGAAATCACACACGCAGAAACAAAATACTGGGTTTTTGTGAAGCAGAAGCAAATTATTGTATTCAAACCAGAAGTATGTGTTACCTTCCTACCAGAAATACATAAGCAAAATTTCATAAATGTTTTAGTAAATCAACCAACCTTTTTGAGAGCTCCTGACTCTTTCCATGCCATCCTATCTTCAGCACTGCATTTAACAGACAGTGCTGCCAAGGCTTGAGTATACAATAAAGTGAACAGCACTTTTATAATGCAGGTGAAGTGTTCTGTGAAACAAAGAAAATAATTTTTAAACACTTGATATTTTTAGCAAATACACTGATTACAGAGTCTCTAGTTATGGAAATGAATTGCTTCAAATGGAAAGCAAGCACCATATAGAAAGTACAAATCCCCAAAACATACAAAACATCATAAATATATTTACTGGCTTTCAAAGATGACTTGACGTAGTGAAGGGAAAAAGTACAGGGCAAGTAATTTTCCACTGCTCTATATGTTCCTCTTAATCCTGGTCCATCCCTAGGGATATTACAAGATTCTGTTTTGTCCAAATGTTACATCAAGTTAAGCTACTGATTACTGACAGCTCAACTAATTGGGTGATGCAGATATAAGCAAATGCATATACTGCCACCTCTTCTGGCAATGATTAAACCATCTTGGGTAAGTTATATTCATACAAATACTGGAAAAGTTAAGTTCCCAAAGAAATCGCTGCAAGGACGTTCAGCCTACATCAGTTTCTACTCCTCCACTTCCAGATATGGATCCAGCCATACAAGACTCGCTGCAAATCACTCTTCAGTGAGTACCTCTTTATTGGACCTCACGTGAATACAGGAGGAGGACAAAAGACTGTCATTTTAGAAATTACCTTTGTTTTAAAGACCTTTGTTTACAATTTTTTGGAAATATTTAAAGGACTATTATCTCCTACATATAGGCTGCAGGAGAAAGACTTTGAAATCTTTCTGGGGAAGCTAGCAGCAGAGGCTAAATAAGACTTCCTAAAATTGGAACAGGAGAAAAGGTGAATGTGATCATTCACAGAATGAAGATATGGTAGCAGTCCTTTTTATTCTTTTTACTTTAGGTTGCATTTCCATCCCAAATAATCTGAGGGTTTTTTAAAATCTAGGCAGATCAAAGAAGCTTCTATCATCACTTAAATCATTCCTTAGCACAAACATAACTATAATATATATCTGAAACAAGGTATACAAAAAATGAGGGATTTAAAAAGTCCTCTCAGGCTTTGAAGTCAAGCAAAACAATTTTATTTACATAAGCACCTCACAAAAATTGGGTTAAATTAATTCTTTCTTCCCAAAGGATTTAGACAAGCTTTGTATGCAAAAATGAAAAGGAGGTAAGGGAGATGAAACTCCTGGCTTCTTCTTTCTTGTATCTAATATCAAAACAAACACAGCCAGGACTTAAGTACATAATTAAATTTGTGAAATAACAATTGCTTTTTTATGTAACAAATGTTTACAAATCAACGCAGACATGGATTTTGAAACGTTTTAATGTCACTGTATGCAATGAGCACAATTTAAGCACCTAAATGATCGTTTGAAACTATGTAAATAAAAGTGTCCTTTTTTTCTGTATTATCTTCCTATGGAGCCTATATTAAACATGACAATGAACACTGATGTACTTCATCTACCCCATTCTACAGCAGGTAGCATTACAAGGCTTTTTCATCTCACATTTACCCAGAAAGAGAATTTATCAGATCCCTCTAGGACCTACTTTTTAACTCTGCTGAAACCTCCATTTTCTTAGCAGCCCTCCTCCTGAGGAATAAGAGCAGGCAAGCTTTCAATAAACGTTCTGGGACTTATATCTGTAAGATTAAACCACACATCCTCTCATAATTGTAAAAATTGCCTCTTTGGCCTGAGCTACAGTCTGTAACTGTAGCTAGAACTGAAGTACTGAGCTCTGTCTCTGTCAATAGCAGGTACAAGCAATAGAGATCAATTTCACACTGTGAAAGCATGAATGAAAACCACTGCAGTAACAGCAGCAAAACTAGACCGGTGGTCAACACTCACCAATCTGCCATAACCCACTTAATCTTCTAGTTGCCTTTGTGTTCTGCTAGGGTGATTACACAGTGCTCGACACTGGGTGTCAGCACCCTCTAGAACTATTACATTTTTTAAAATATGGTTTTTGTTAAATATAATTATTCCTTGTCCTTATCCTCACCTTAATACTAGTTGTTCAATTCACCAGAAATATTATATCTAGCGTATATTATGTTTTTAAAATTAATGTTCTTTTATTTACTTACATGTATGTGACTCATAAATGACTATGAATTACATTTTTGGAGAACCTAGAATTGGACAAAAAATGCATACTCCCACATCTGGGTCACCCTTAAGAAGTACTGACTTCTGCACAAACTTAATTAATTTTTCTTTAAGGAAAATATCACAGGAGCAGCTCAGAGGCAGCATGCTGTGTAATGAGTGCCAAGGCTTTGAAAACAAGTATTTCATAGTCACAAAAACACCCCATGGGATACATATTAAAAACACCAGTCAGAGGATCAATTATCGTTTCATTACTATGTGTTATCTCTCACTTGTATAATGCGAAATATTTGACAGCTGTAGGTACCCATAACGCTAGAGCTGTTACGTTCTCGTCTACTGCAAAGAGCGATTTTAATTGCCTTTCTGCAACGCACACGGTGGGGCTGTGTGGTGTTTACCTGCTGCCCCCCTGGTGGAGGCCATGGTTTTGCTACATCATCTTTTCGATTTAATAATGCTAAAGATTGCTAGTATATTTGTACGCTGTGGAGTAACTATGTAAATGCTGTCTGTCTCTTCTGTTGCAGATGATATACTGTGCACCATTCTGCACTAAAAAGCCGTTAGGACTTCTGTGTTTGTACATAAAAAACCCTAATCTGATATCCTGACAGTCAAAGTTATATTATTATGTCTAGGGCCTTATTAACATAAAGAGGTTAATGCAGAATTTTTCTACTTATTTTTAATACTATTGAGAAATGCTTTTATATTTCTATTTTTAAAACTTTTTTAAACAAAACTTTTTGGAACCAAATTACTTCACAGCATCCTGTCCCATTATATGCATTAAACAAACCGCCTTAAAATAGTTATACAGGGAACACTTCTAGAACTCTAATTTTAACATTAGTGCAAGAAACACGCAGATGAATAAGTATGTCACAAACAATATGCACCTTTCAATTTCGACATCAAATTAGATGATATACATTGGCAACGACTGCAGAAAGAACCCACAAAGCAAACGAAATGCAAAATTAAGGACCTAGGACCTTCTTCAGTAGATTCAGAAGGGTGTCTTTATATAAATAACCACTGAAAATATTCTTCTTGATCTAAAGCTGGAACAGTTATTTGAAAAAATAACTTCAGAACAAAGGGAGACAGCACTGAACTTCAGATAGTCCCTGAAAGGTATATTGAAAGTTCCAGGATACAGACAAGATTTCAACTTCCACACTGAAACTGGATACTATTCAAGACGATTATATTCATTCTATATTTATTCAAGATCCTTACCCAATCATTAAAGAAAAGTGCTAGTGTTCACCTGAGTGCTGTTTGCTGCAATTTTGTGTGTCATTGAAACTTTATAGAAAAAGAATGTGTCAGAACATCCAGGTCAGATTCTTCAGCATCTGGGCCTTACCAGAATAGCAAAAAAAAGTGGCTAAGTTTACGTGTTACACACCAGAGAAGAAAACCTCTCCTGCAGTCCATAGAGGTTGGGCTAAACTATCAAAACCAGCTTTCCAGTTGGAGCACGTCCACCACTCCCCAAAGCACAGATGCACATAAGAGAAGCACTGTGGCCTCTGTTAGAGCAACGCCAGGCTGTGGAACAGCATGCTGACAAACACCCATGCTGCTGTGTGATCCTCCTCTCATGTGTGGCACCAAGTACAGTGCCAGGCCACTGCTGACCGGTTGACCACCAGTTCTGTGCACCTACTAGCCTCAGGCTCACCCAGACCAGAGTTGTTAAATATTTGGCAACAGTATGGTATTTTTTACACCCAAAGCAAAGCAGAAACTGAAATCACTGCAAGCTACAAGCACTCTGTGCTTCTAGAAATCTGGCCACAGGGGTGCCAAGTCAGGTACCGGGAAAATAAAATATTTTTACAATTGATGGTAACAAAGAAGAATGTCCAATTTGAATTAAATTACTTGTTCAGCATATAGAAATTCTGTTGCAGAAAGGGGTGGTGAGGGTGTTGAATTCAATTTACAAGGACAGATTCGTTAACCACCAAGCCACTGTCTTCATTTCTGTACTACCTTTCTTCATATGCAACACCATTTTTTATTTCTGTATGAAAGGAGCTAGAGGTTCTAGAAACAGAATCCTCATTTTCTTCAGAGTCCCAATTCACAACACCACAAACACTGTCCATCCTCTGCACAGCTGCCACAGAATTAAACCAGCAACAGCTATGTGGATTATTAAGTATTTAGTCTTGCACAATTTCAAAATGCTGAGCATATGAAGCCTGTAAAAGCTCTGCCCACGTTCTAGTGTCAAACAAACAAACAAAAAAATAATTACAAATGGTTTTAGTATCTTGAACACAGTGTTTATGCTGCTGGTTACAGTCCAGTCCACAGGAGGTACACACTGTTTTTCTCATTCCCTTCTTTGTAAATTGGTAAGTACGTGTAAATGCTCTGACCTCCACCACATAGCTTCTTCCATCACCAAAAAAAAAAAAAATTTCATTTGTAGTGTTCTTTCTTTGTGTTGTGTTCAGATCAATTTTCCTCTCTGAATGAAGAGGCTTGAACAGTAATGACATTTTTATTGCTTTAATCGATGTCGGACTGAAAAAGATACCAACACCCATCCAGCAGTTAATAGGGTAGTTAATGTGATTCCTAGTGCTGTATCTGAAGGGCAAGAGATGAAGTTTTGGTCCTCCTTACAGAGCACTGTTCTTAAAAACCACTGTAAACAAAAAGGATTTTGAGCATGAACATGAAGAAGATTTAATACTTGATGAACAGTTTCAGTTTCCTGTAAGGATACGATTTCTCTGATTACATCAACTTACCCAATAAATGATACTGCAAGACCAGTACCATTACAGGAGAGTGTCCATGCTAAAAGAGGAAGAAAATCTTTCACATATTCTAAACCCTACAGATTCTTCCTTCATTATTAGTGTTTTAACACCCTTACCACAGCATTCTGCACCAGACTGCAACACCACTTCTTCTGCAATGTAGGTAAGTCTATTGTTAAAGGAATATACTGGAAATATCTGTCAGTGCACACAGGCATCAACCTTCTGCCTGCAAACTGGTGTCCATCCAGGTCTACAGCTCCCGTACCCCATAACCACGCCAAAGCAGCACAGGAAGGTCAGGATGCAGTAGGGTCAAATGCAGATTTTGTTCACCCCTACCACAGACCTGCCATGTGACCCTGCACAAGCCACTTCACCTTTTCATGCCTCAGCTCCCTGCCAAGAATTAATGATATCGAATTCAACTTTGTGACCTACATACCCATTACAAAAGTTCTAAACAAATTTGTTATTACGTGTTTTTCTGAACTGCATTCTACACCTCAGGACAAATAAATCATGAAATACTTTCTTTTTCATCTGCCTAACTATTTTGATGAAACAAGAATTAGAAAGATAAATGGCAATTTATTTCCAATTTAATGCTTCATAGATTTGAAGTGGTTACATTAATCTTCTTCCTGCCACTGCCATTTCCCTTTCCCTTTCAACTGCAACATACACTAAACCTAAGAGCACATGCTGCTGTATGTGGTATTTTACAGAATTCTTCAGAAGATGCCTTGCTATTAATTGAATGTTGCCTTTCCTAGGGTAAGGTATACTTTCATAAATGGTGATTTTCAATGCTTGAATATAAACTACAAGATGACCACTGTTTGTACTTTGGCTTCACCATTCCCTTCCCTGTATTTCATAAGACGTTAGTCTTGTTAAACTTTTGTTCACTGCTTTATTAAGTCCTTCCAATAAAAGTTAATTTAAGTTAAACTGTAGTTAAAAAGAAGTATATTTTTGATAATAGGCTTCCTATTAAAAAACATTTTATTTTCCTGGTATTTTCATATTCTATTAACTTATTGCACATACTTAATCCAAGAACATGTACATTGAATCGAAAAAACACAACCCACAATGATAACAGATAAACAGGGTCACTTGAGCTGAATTTGAACATTCAGTAGTGAGGACTGAACACCTTTTAAGGGGAAACAGAGTTTCTACTATACTTTGTAAGTTAGGTATATGCATAAAGAGCAGAACAGTCCCTATATTTACCCATTCACAAAGTACCAAAACTCAGTAGATATCAAAATTGGCACACAGACCCCAAAGCAGATACTCTGTTCATTGTCAGTGAAGCAGTAAATAAGAATATTTGAGAACAAACAAGTATCTAAATATTTATTTAATATTTATTCCAAATTCCAAACTCTCTATTGAAGTTGCTGCATTACAGCAATTCTCATCTTCATATATGACGTCTTATTATGTAAGACTGCTGCAATTTAAACTCTGAAATTCAAACTAAATTACAGTCTTTCACCCTTAGGCACTCAGATCAACCTGAAGTATCAAGCTGCCCCTCTAAGCAAAGAGATGAAGGTCAAGCAAAGGATACTTTCCCTTCAGTAAAAGTACTTAATAGTTTTTGCTCATGTCTTGTGTCTTTACTGAATAGGCTGACTGATAAGGTGAGAAGACAGGGGACACAGATAAGCCTGTCAACCCACAACAAAAACTTCTGTTCAATGCCACCTTCTGTAGATAAGGCAGAAACACTATTTTAGAATACACAGTATACCAGCTATGATTTACCATCCTGGACATAATAATCTAAAAATACATATTTTTGTAACATACCTTTGTGCAATGGTTGAGGCATGGTTAAAATCTGGATAAGCAAAAGGGATGAGACATCTCTGTAAAGCATGGGAACTTCTGGCAGCTCTTCACTTATTGGCCTGGAAAGAGAATACAAAGAAAAATCACTTCTGATACTATAAACCCATTTTTCATTTTCATATCTTATTTTGCATTTTATTTCATATAGTATTACATTGGCTTACAGAAGCCAAATACCTGACCAATTCGCTAACTGATCTTGATTTCAAAACCTAATGGATTGTCATGTTACCTAATGTTACTAATGGACTGTAATGACTCATGAGGAAGTTACCATTTGGGTACCTGATTCTTGTTAACGTATTTTAAAACTTTCCAAACTAGTTATTTATATTATAGACTCAAAGCACATTCAGTATTTAACTTTTACAACTTATGTTCTAAAATAAGAAAATACACTGCATAGTAAAATAATAATTTAATTGGTTTTCAAAGCATGGCATTTCCCAAATAATGCTGTTTAAGTTCTTATTCCTAATCCCAAACAGTGGTGGTGCTAGCCAGCTGCCTGCTGAATGCCAATGGAGCAACTGTGGAAGATATGTTTGTTGGAGATATTTATCTTACTGCTACTACAGGAGCTATATTGTGAGGACCTAGTACAACTGACCCTGAATCTCCCATGGAAGACAAAGTCCTCAACAGCTTCTTACAAAGGGATGCAAATTTTGCGAAGGAAAGCACTGCATGCTACCAAGTTCTTTTCAATTGCCATGTAATTGAAATGCTGCCCTCTGGAAGGGCACATATTCTTTCTATTGCTCCTTAGGCTTTTCTACCTTTTCTTCCTCCTTGTCCTTCTTTCTGGTTGGAAACTGCAGGAAAAACAATCTTCCCTCTCCTGGTAGGAACTTCCCTTACTTCGGGCAGCTACAGGCCTCTACGCCATGTAGCACTTCACTGGGCGCTCCATAAAAAACACCCAAGAATGTGAGGAAATCAAAATACATCCACCTCCTACAGTTTCAAGGTTAGCTTAATGCTTTGTTCCAGCAATCTTAACTGTCCTGCAGGTAAGCCACAACTGATGAAGTGCTAGATAGCTGTACTGAAAATACACGTATATCCTTATTAGGATCAATCCCCCAAAGCATAGCCTCATTCTCTTCCTTTTGGTTGTTCTGCAAGACGTTATGGACTGCAGAGTTTCCCAATGAGTCTTTCTTAAGCCCTGCAGCAAGTGCCCAAGTTTCTGTACAGACAGAATCAGACTAAAGAAAGAAGCATGCAGAAAAGACATTTAAGCCCTCTTCTCTCTCAGCTCTGCCCTTTCAGAGCAGAACTGGTGAACTATTGTTGGATCCAACTATTGCCTCTCTTGCCATAGCACCAAACTTTTCCTCTGATCCAACTCAGCTGGCACTGGCTACCCCATTAGCTTAGCTGATGCCTCTATGAAGGCACCAACTCCCTTTGGTGCCATCTATCACACACAGCAGACAAACTGAGCTCTTGCAGACCACGTACTGGAAAAGGTTGTCCATGTGCGGTGGGATGTTGATACATGCATAAGATCCTTAGTACCTTCTAACAGCTTTGGGGATCCAACCAAGTTTATCATCCAGGCACATAAACATGTTGCTGCTTTTGGAAGGAGACCCTTACATAGTTACTGATCTCATGAAAACTCACAACTTCTCACTAAAAAAGGCCGTGCTAGAAGTCATCTGTGATATGAATTTTAACATGCAAAAACAGTCATGTAAGAGGAGGATTAAAAGAACACTTTTGGTCATATTAAGTGTGTTATCCAACTACATTTTCTAACTAATAAACTACTCTCCTTCTCCTCTCTCCCAGGTCAGCAAGGCATGTTCTGAAGCAATAATTTTATTAAATGGCTAAAGTTTCCAGTCATTTTATGTAACACACTCAATTGTGAGAACGATTGAGAACCAAATGATTGGTCATATAAAATGAAGTCACGGAAAACACTGTCTATCTGGTCCTTTTGGATTAAAGAACCCAGACAGCTACACAATAAACACTATCTGTAACCCCTTTTGCTATAATCAATTATTTAATAAACTGATTGTTTTAAAATACATAAATATGAATATTTATACATGCGAGCATCCTTAACAAACAAAAACAATTCTAAAAATCAGTATATTGTATTCTAAAGAAGATGAAGGGGGCAAAAACTTCTATCACACTACCAAATCTCACTTTCAAAATTATACAGGCAATGAAGTTGCTAATCTCACTAAGTCTTTCTAACTCTACTTTTACCTATGGCTAGTTCTATTTTATGATCTATGACACTGAGTTTTAAAATAACCCTCATTATATAATGATCTTAAAGCCAATGACATATCTTAAATTACTTCTCACCTTTAATTTTTGATTTATATAAAAATTTGGGAAAAAAAATAAATTTGGAATAACATTAAGAGCAAAAAAAAAAATCAACTCCCTCTGGTCACATTTAGTTTCCCACAGGGGGTATCAGCATCAACATCTTTTAAGTGTCATGTAACAATTAGGTCAAATAACAGTTCTGACAAAATCAGGAAATATTCTTACATATACCAAACACCGTTATTGACATAAATAAGTGAACTTATTTCACATGCAGGACCAGCTGAATTCTTTGTCTAACTTATTCATTTCATATGAATTGAAGAAGTAAAGCTACATTAAATGTCAGGGTTTTAGATAAGCTGCTTCTGTTTACGTCAAGTGCTGCAGCGTATGAAGCACTTAAAAACTGCTCTGTCATTTGTTAATAGCCTAAGCAACTTCTTCATTATGACACTGAAACTGAATTTATAAAATGTGTTTAGAAATGTGTTTTATGGAAATTGCCCGTCCTGTTAATCCCCAATGCATATGTGAAAGCTCAATAAATCTGACTTTAAAAAAAAATTGTGCCACAGAAGCACTGAATAAAATGAAAGCAAGTACAATTTCGGACGGGACCAAAGTAATATAAAAAGACTCAAATGTATCATAGATGTACGCTGTATCCATTAGAAAAAAAAAGGGGGGGGGAGTGCAAATAAACTGCACAGTGAAATATAAACATATACCAAAATGAAAAATGAAAAATGCATTGCTCCACTTTCTCTATGGAACTGACCTCTCCTCTAGTCCAAGGTAACTGGGCTGCACCTCTCTCTGTGCCAATACAAGAGCTGTCTATCAGCTGACAGCTGAGCAACTCTGCCTCTGTATTCTGCATTCTCCTCCTGCTAGAGGTTATACACGAATCACTTCTTTGGGAATGGATACAGAGGAATGGAAAATTCTGTTCTACTTTGAAACAAGCAGCATTTGCTTATGACCTTTCCTTACATATATGCTCCCTTTTCTCTCAGCTAGAGACACTTAAAATTGTTTGATGCTAACTCCAACTGATTATAAAGTTCTAAAGTCAATAAGAAAAGTGGAAGATTTGAACCTCACAGCTCTTCGAACTGTCAGATACAGAAAACCTGAGACACAGGGATATAGAGACACAGCTAAACAAAGGCTTAATCAACTAGGACAAATGCATATTCTCTTCAGTATTGGCAGGATGAGAAATACAGCTCACAATCCCAGCCTGCAGAAAGGTCAGAGTAATGCACAGCTTCTGATGTTCATGATAAGAAGGTACAATTTTACTATTTATTCTGGCTACACTCTAGGATATAAACACAATTTCATGTTTGCTCTTCATTGTGTCACAACAGATTTTACAGGAGGTCAGGTTTTCTCATCATACAGTCCAGGATTTCACTGACAATACTAGCATTAGGCATCTCACATTCTCTCTTTCACCCCTGTGCCCCCAGCACTCCCTTGTCACCTGTTCCCAAACTTCTTCAAATTAATCTTTTTAAAAACATGGATTAGTTCCTTGACCTTGTTCATGATGCAGCCTGCTCAAGTTACATCATCCCAGCTAAAGATGATGCTGAACTACTGTATAAGGGAAGGAAGAAACAGCCAAGAGCAAGTACTCCTGAAGCTGGCATTACTGTCAAAACTCTGTATCATAACATGTCCTGAGACATTGGTGTTTCAGGCAGGATTTGTGTGTGTTTATTGAAAAGATCACATAAAGTTCTGTTGCAGCATGTGTATGTACATGTGACCTCTTGCACAAACCTTAACTACACCCCATTGTCCTACCATCCCACTCTCTGTCTGCCTTGGACCATCTTCATAAACACAGTTTTATTTTTCCCATTTCACAACAGCTTCTGTGATGGAGATATGACTTCAGAGGTTCCCACGCACAGTTGCGTGTTCCCATCCCTGTGCTGCAGTTTTTTGCCCCTGTATGACACTATAAACAATCACCAAAGTGATCTAGCTTAGAAAAAACATCAGCAAAACAATTCAGTAAAAACAACCCAGTGTATTTCAGCATTTCAGTTTGCTACACAGTTTACCCCCTGCAAGTACTTCTACTACAACGATCCTTAATGTTTTACTGAACCATTCTTTGCTGACAGATTTTGTCAGTCAAAACAGCCACAAAAATTTCAGCCTTCGAGGAGATGTAAATTTTAAAAAGATGTGTATCTTTTTATATCAGGTTTGCTGTTCCTGAAACTCGGGCTATTTGGACTAGTCCATTAGGTTCACATCTGGGTTTAGTAATTATTGCCTCCAGCTGCTCCTTCTCTGCCCCCTGCCAGAAGCTATTACTCCTCACTTACACCACAATAATTGTTTATTTGATCAGCCTTGAAACCAGATCTGCCCCTGGTAGAACAATTTACTTGAGCACAGCCTGTGGGACCAAGTGTATATTAAATTTGACAACATGAACTGCATAGGAGAAAGAATCCACTATATCATTCACAGTTCATCCACAGTTGTGGAAGATGACACCAGGCAAAACCAGGGTATTTGGGAAGTACAGTAGAACAATTCTGTAAGAGTCTTTACAAATTACTTTAATCAGTTCTCCCGGACACACAAAACTAAGGCATGGTTTGTGAATAATGATAGCTGGGTTGTGGAAAACGAATCTAAAAGTTGTGAGCTCTATACCTGGGTACTTTTAATTGTAAATATTTATGTATATTTAAATAAAGTAACGACAATTGAAAAGATAATGCAATGGCACTTATTATTTTCTTTTTTAGGTTTAAAAAGTATATTTAAAAATAACTAAAGATGCAACTAACTTCTCTGTAAAACTGATCTCAACTGAAATAATAATTTAAAATAAAAATTAGAAAAAATATAGCATGTTGGTTTAAAGTTATTTTTATCCTGTGTCTTTCTTGATGTTAAATTGCTTGGAATGACAGTAATATAGTCAGACAATACAGATCTTTTCCTCTCACTGACATTTTGTTTCTACAAGTCATTACTTAAAATCTCAGGTACTGGTCAGGCTGAAGATTACCTTCAAAATGGCAGAGTGCTATCCACATCTTAAATCTGCAGTGGTATTTCTCCACCACCCTCTTAATCTTCAGTTTACAGCAGGCTATCACCTTCTAATTGCTCTGAGCACTCTTTCCTGTACGTGAAAAAATTCACTATTCTGGATTTCTCAAAAGGCTGTGTAACTACAAAGTGTGTGATTAGATCATACACACCAATCATAATAATGCCATCAAGTGAAAATACTACTTCAAATTTCTAAAATATAATTACAGATACCCATTTTATGCTCTAATTTATACATTAAAAGTATGTTCCCAAGTTCCTTCCTTTGCAGCTTTCTGGGGCCTGCAGACTAAGGTATGAAAAACATTCCAAGGAGTGTGCAAAAAATTCCAGCTGGATTGCATCTGTGCACCTCAAAACTATTTCACGGCAAAATGGATGCTCTCTCAGTTATAGCTTCCTAAACAATTTAGGACTTCGTGTCAAACCAACATCAGCAAGCCTAACAATAAATCTTGAAAACCAGCGCAGAAAAAGAAGAGACCTGCTCAAATGCATTCCCAACATGCAATACCTCCTACAAAGCAAGTTGTTTTGGCCTACAGTACCATTCATTTCAAAGTGATTCAAAATATTGCCTAATGAAATCTAACTTGCAGCAATCTAGCCTTGATATGACCAATGAATGGTGAATTCCATCAAGTCTGTAAGGGCAAAAAACCGTTACACGTGCTGAAAAAGCAGCCCCTCTGTTAACAGCTCCTTCCAAACCCAGCAACCTCTTCAAATACCAAAATGAGAAGTGCATTCTGACTGTCAACAGCCTATCAACGTGATCTTAATTTTCTCTGGTATAACTCAGTCAACCATACACTAAATTTAGTAACCATGTTCCACTGCTCAATCTAGGTCAGGGCAGAATCACTCAGAAACACTCTCAGAGCAATCTGAAAGTATGCTGAATAACATAGGTTTTCAGGTTATACAATTCTTGCTGCTTTTTTCTGCTAATGGTTTATAAACTGATCTGTTAACCTAGTCTAATTACTGCAATGACCTAGTGTTGATTCCAAAAAGACCTGGGTCCAAGAGAACAAACAGTAAAATCTCAATCTAGAAGCAAACACAAATGTTTTAATAATTTTTCCTAATTTGCAGCTTAGGATTGTGGCATCACTATCCTAGATGAATTTTTTAAATCCCATGATGCTTTCCACCTCAGGCTCCTAGAAACACACTGACAAATACATAGCTGGATAGACACTAAAAAGACAATCTTTTCAACATTACTGCAAGGTACAAAGAGGAGACCTTAGCTATTGAAGATGATGCTGAAGCTAGCAAGTGAAAAAAAAATTTACTGTTTTCCTCTTATGAGAAAAAAAAATATGGTTTTAGGCAAGAAACCTTTCTTCTCACCGTCAAGGCAGAATCTGAAAAGTGAAGGGTCTTAAGTCAAGTATGGAGATGACTCCTTGCGAAACACAGATACATGTCTCCATTTACTATACTGTTAATCCTTGTACAGCTGTATATGTAAGGTTAATGTTTTAAAATCAAACTCAGGTAAATAACTTGTTTAAAATAACAAGCATGATGAAAATTTTTAGCTTCATAGAATTAGTTCTCACATATATATATTAGGTCTACTTATGTTATTTCCGTTACAGCTGTTAGTCATTGCCCAACTTTGAATAAACTATTCATAAACTTAATGTAAATTTTGTCTAGCATCCATACCAAGAATGGCAGTGCACCTATCCACTTACCCAATACTATTAAATTTGCATGTGCTTAAGTTTGCAAGTGGTGTATTTAAGCTTCAACTCAAAACTCGAATGTCAGATTTTATGTAAAAGAAATTTGAAATTTTATTTTTACAAATATATACATAAAATTTTTTGATGTTATGTTCAACAGCCTACCCCACAGAGAATTGAACTTCAGATGAAAGTTACCCACAGAAGGATGTTTCTTTCACAAGGTAAAACTGATATTTGGTAAATTAAAATACTTGCTCTGAATTTTTATCCTGCATCGGCTGGGTTAGTTTTCTCCATGGATTGTACGCAGAGTCTATACTGTAGAGGCGCATGTGCATGGCCAACACATGGAACAGCTGATCTGAAAGGTGAAGAAGATAGTTTGCTGATTATAAGTTGCCATCATTTATTTTGCAAGGTTCTGAAAAGTCTGTCATCTCATTCCAAATAAGCTGGTACCCTCACAAGCATCTTTTTTTAAAAAAAAAAAATTTATTTTTCAAAAAAGATTTTGAAGAGAAGCAAGATTCCAATAGAAGGCAGGGAGCATACGCAGGTATACGAAAAAGAAATTTTTTTTCTCTCCTGAAATTCTGAAATGCAGAAAGGCTTTTTAGAAAGCTTCAACCAGATCTCAGTTGGTTTAGTGCTCATAAAACACCAGCTCCACATACTTAATTCTAGGTCTTTTTAAAAACCCTGTTCCTTATATTTTTATGTTGCTAAGGTTCCACGCTCCCTTCACTTCCCTCTCCAATTTATGCCAGAAGCCGTGATTTCCTTAACATCTCTTCTAAACACAGACTTACATACTTTTAACACACAGCTTTCATTCCTTTCTCTCACAGTTAATTTCTGTGCACAACATATTTGAAGTTAACCCCAAGTTGCTAGAAGTTCTGGTCTACAGCAGGATCACTTTGGCTCTTTACCTTAAAAGGTTGTTATTAATCCTTCTGCCTTCATAACATTATTTTGTAAGTAATATTTGGAAGAGAAAAGCCCCCAAACTTCTGACCACACCACAATGACACTCAAGTAGCAACGATCTTTATAACAGCATAGATTTGTCTCTACAACCTGCAGGCAAAGTTTGCTGATATTCATGAATTCAAAACCTTCTGTACATCCACTGTGTCAAAAATATAATTTGCAAAACACTTCTAGAACCTTCTGAACAAAGAATGCTTAGTTTATTATTCACGCACATTACTGCAGTATCGTATTTTAAAATGCAGTTTTCATTTCTCTATGAATCATATGATCAACTCAAATAAAGACAACATCTAATCCTGTCTCCCCTTAAGCAAGCCAAGAAGGCAGGCACCATCTATGTTGACAGCATTTTCAGAGAGTTATGTACAATAAGAATCTTAGACTTCACTTCAGTGTTTGTAATACAATTACAGTTTGGGAAAACGGCATCTTTTTTTATTTTCACAGTTCTAGATTAAAATCATATTTTAAAATACTATTTCCCATTATTTTGGCCACATGTTTCCTCCTGTTACACTATATCATGCTATTTGCTGCCACGTTTGCTTCTCCTGTTCAATTTTCTGGGATCCTGCTTCCTTCCTCCTTTTCATTTTAACTTTTTCCCTTAGTATCTTGCCATCTTCTTTCCTCCCCACCCCTCTTTTACTCTTTTCAACTGATGCCTTTGCCTCCTACTCTCTTAATCTCTCTCCCTTCCCTCTACATCCCGCTTGCTCAACCTATACACTCATTCACAGGTCCTCTTTTTTTAAAGTAGAAATAGCAGCTATTAATTTATTTTCCATAAATAGACAATTACTCAGAGGTACGCAATGGCCAAAAAAGTCGCATGATGAAGTCAGCTGACTGCCAGAGCCTGAGGGCTGTAATTAGCTCCTGGGGTTTGTAAAATAATTGGAAATGTAGATGGCATTGGAATTGATTGCTGTCACCTGCTTTCTGAATAAAAACAGTCAATGAGGACAAAATAAGTAATCTTTTCTCCCGGCAAGAGGTTCTAGGAAAACATGGCTTTTCTGACAAACTTTGAAACCCTGAAAATTCACTGATATTTCATCAAAATAGTAACACCCCACCCCAGTATAGTTTTATTTGGAATGAAACCCATTAAGGTATCCGTTCCTTCCCTTTTGTTTCTCTGCTACTAAAAGCAATGTGATTTTTTTTTGTGAACTGCTCCTTGCCTCAAACAGAAACAGGCAACTATGCAAAAAATGTTTAGTGTAATTAATTAACCCTTTGTTTTTTAAATAGCTATTTTCCTGAGCCTTTACTGATATGAAATGAAGCAGACAAGCACCAAATTCTAGCACTGGAGAATTTATTTGTAATCTCCAACTATAAAACATTTATGGAATCAAGATACAATCTAACACTGACTGAATCTGAACAGAAAAATTCAGTTTAGCAGTCTTGTAAGACAATATTTTTTGTTTGTGATTAAGGCAGCTGTCGCTCCTTTGCAAGAAAACATGTTTAGCACGTAAACATAAAGCTAGGAAGTAGGCAATAAGATATGGTTACAATGACCTTTTATGAAATATTTTTTATTAATTGACTTAAAAAGATTAAGATACTCTCTAAGTCAATGCAGCACAGACACGCTTGTTTCTTGACCTAGGGTAACCAAGGAATAACATTGCCCCCTAATGGGAGCACTGCAACAAAACGGCCTGGTGGCTGCCACCTTCCAAGTTAGTAAAATTGAGTTCTGGTTTGTCTATTGCTTCCATATTTGCATTTCTGAGAAGATTTCTAACAACTGGCAAAAACTAAGGACTAGCTTTAGGAGGACAATATAAAAGTTTATTTCTTTATCAACTTTTTTCTGTTTTACACCACAGAGACTCCAATTGTTTTACCTCAAATTTACTATTATTATGGACTATTGGAAAAAGCCAAGGAAAACACCAGAGCAGCAAAATCTAGAACTGCCAGCTTCTCAGTGCACAAAGTGCTTGGTGTTTCACCATATTCTTATGCCTGAGGGACTGACAGAAATCTGCCTTGGGCCAAATGAATACCAGAGATTTTTTTCCCCTCTGTATTCATGTGAATGCATCATTCCGAAACATAAACACAAAAATACAGGCTATCCTCCCACGTTCTTATACCTTACTTAGAAGGTTTAAAATACACTTTTTTAAAAACAAGTAGCAGCAAAACATTAACATGACAATGGCCAACAAAACCAACCTTGCCTAATCTTGCAAAGAATGGAAAGGGAGGCCATAACCCACCAGGTGTCCCAAACCCCTCGACCTCTCAGTGTACATTATGGCCAACTGTCTCCAGGACAGCCCATGTTTCTATGTGGGAAAGACAGGCTCTGGGTGTAGCTCAGAGCCTCCAAAATAACATTCTTAACAAAATTTGGTAGAACATCATCAATTTTAGAAAGCACAACAGCAACAAAATTAAAGAATAATAATTATGAAGTCACAACGAAATGAGAATTACAGATCCATTGATGATAAATCATGAGGAGTAAACAGTGAAAATAATTTGAATATAGTCCTCCTCTCCTGGTAACATCTGAGACAGGCTGCATCCAGTTAAACTGAATAAATATATAAATCACAGAATTTGAATGCACAAGATAACTTTATGCTGCAAGTCATCAGAAGCTTGGCAGGACTCCAAGATTTAGACATTTAAGTGGGCAAGATTATTACTGGCTTTAAAACATATTAATATGACTCAAATATTATCTACGTTGAAGCAGTACTGTCTCAATTCTCTCAACTTAGATTGCCTTTGTTTTCACAAAACACATGTAAAGCTTATAAAAGACACTTAATAGAATCATCTAGATTAGCAGTTAGACATTAGTTTTAACTCTGATTCATATTAGCCTTCCTAATTCCATTTCTAAAAATTACAAAAATAAATCTATTGTTCCATAAACTGCTGCTCTGGGTACATTCTTTTCAACTCTTCCTATACCAGCTCTACTTCTCAGGGTTACCCTGTTGTGAGAGAGGAGCAATAAATTCAGTTGGAATCTGTACTTTCAAAAGAGCAGCTCAAAGGATAAGACCCTGTCTTTGCACTGGGACTGAAGCTGTTAGAGGAAGTGTTCTAATGCTGCTCCCCTCATGAAAAACAAAGATAATGGGCATTTTGTCTACATATCCACACTGCCTGCACTAGCACCTGCAGTTGCATTCTTTACTATTTTTAGTATTAAAGCACCTGATTTTACTTATGTTGACAAAGCTTTTCAAAATATTCTGCTATGCCAAAGTGCAGAAAGCAGGAGTCTATAAAGGTGGTTTCATGGCTCTTTTCATGCCTAGTGTAGTATGCACAGCACAAAAGAAGACTAAATTCAGAGAGATGGACACAGATTTGATACATGAACGACAGAACATATAAAAATACTGTGCTGAACTGACAAAAAATGAGTGATTCAGGAAGTTATATGGAGGTGTAAGTTTTCGTCTCACTAGTAATTGTGGTTTGGTCTTTGCCACAGTGATCCCAAATTTCTACATGAGTTTTGCAGCCTTTTTTATTTCTTTCTTTTTTCCAGCCTCTTGACTGTAAAGTAAACTCTCAAATTACCAAAGCTGAAATCAGAGGACTTTTTCTGTTATTAATTCCAGTTCTGCAATATATAGCAATGTGCTGTAGTAATGACAATGAAAATTAAGGAATTAACCGGCTTTGTTTTGCTTGCAAAAGTCTAGATGATGTGTTTATTCCCCAGTCTTTCTCATATTTATGTTTCAGAAGGACGTAAATAACACATACTGTTGTCATGAAAATCTCTACTTTGCTATTTTGATCCAGTCTTCTCTTTTTTCATTCTATAAATTAGTATCCATATTTAAAGTCTCAAAAGATCACAAAACGCAGTTACACAGTAGTTCACTGCAAGTGGAATGGAAAAGATACTTAACTGCTCTGTGAAGATCTTACCAGACTAGACACATTACGCCCTTCTTCTCCCAAAGTTTGCTGGGACTGTCAAGAAGAATGTAACAAAAACACACTTGATATGACCAGATGGGACTTGATTGTTAATAACAAGATTGAGGAATTTTTTTCTCCTTGTAGAGATTTATATAGTCCACTTAGCAACAGCAGCTGCAAGACCTGCTGACAGCATCTTCCCATTCATCACTGATCCAGTAGATTGGAATCAGTGAAGAAAAAAAATGTGAAGGTCAGGAAAAGCTTATTAAGGCATTAAGACATGAATAGTCTTTACAAAATCTTAAGCCTTAATTGCTGATGAAGCAGCTAATTATCCTTGACACCAAACTTGCCAAAGTATGAAACCAACTTCAGCAATAGAATTCTAACAGTATCCATCCTTGCCTCTACCATGCTAGGTATGAATGGTGTATCAAGTTTTTTAGGAAACAGTTTGGATCATTTGTTGGTGAGAAAAACTGGATGTGCAGATTTCCAGCTCCTAACTAAAAACCAAAACAAACCACAAAACCAACCCAAAAGCCCAAAGCAAGCCAACCACAGAAACCCACTGTACCAAGGCAAAAAGCATTCCTGAAAACAACTCTTATTCTTTTTATTTTCAGTGGTTGCAGAGGGCTGGGTAAGAATCTTTGCAACCACATTCACATTAATAGATTACAGGAAGGAGACAGTTGCAACTGAGCAATCCATAAAGGAATCATGTTTTTCTTCCTACAGGAATGAAACATACTTTGTGGTTCCAAGTATCACTGGGCATATTGATAAAATGGACACAGACATTACTATCAACGTGGTTGAAAAATTTGATACAGGAGGAGCATGAAGAGCTTAGAAAATGCTTTGTGTCAAGATAAAGCCTTCCTGGACAGGCTGGATCGATGGGCTGAGGCCAACTCTATGAGGTTTAACAAGGTCAAGTCCTGAGTCCTGCACTTGGGTCACAACAACCCCATGCAATGCTACAGGCTTGGGAAAGAGTGGCTGGAAAGCTGCCTGAAGGAAAAGGACCTGGGGGTGTTGGCTGACAGCCAGCTGAACATGAGCTAGCAGTGTGCCCAGGTGGCCAAGAAGGCCAACAGCATCCTGGCTTGTATTAGGATTAGTGTGGCCAGCAGGAGTAGGGCAGTGATTGTGCCCCTGTACTCAGCACTGGTGAGGCCACACCTTGAATACTGCGTCCAGTTTTGGGCCCCTCACTACAAGAAGGACGTCGAGTTGCTGGAGCGTGTCCAGAGAAGGGCAACAAAGCTGGTGAAGGGTGTACAGTATAAGTCTTAACGAGGAGCGACTGAGGGAACTGGGGATGTTTAGTCTGCAGAAGAGGAGGCTGAGGGAAGACCTTATTGCTCTCCACAACCACATGAAGGGAGGTTGTAGTGAGGTGGGTGTTGGTCTCTTCTGCCAAGTTACAAGCGATAGAATGAGAGGAAACGACTTCAAGGTGTGTCAGGGAAGTTTAGATTGGATATTAGGAAGAATTTCTTTACTGAGAGAGTGGTCAGGCATTGGAACAGGCTGCCCAGGGAGGTGGTGGAATTGCCGTCCCTGGAGGTATTTAAAAGACGTGTAGACGTGGCATTTCAGGGCATAGTTTAGGAGACATGGTAGTGTTGGGTTGATGGTTGGAATTAGTGATCCTAGAGGTCTTTTCCAACCTTAATGACTCTATGATTCTAAGATTACTTTCTGTGCTCATAAAAACACTAAAAGCACTGATTAAATTGATGCTAACATCATTATCAAGACAGATGACACTGCTGAGCCATCTACAAATGCAAAACACAGGCTTCAATGAAAAAAGAGGAATAAAAACAAATAAAAAACCTAGGTGGAACAATATGGTTTCTCAATGATTAGGACCATCACAGAAGTTACGAAGGTGCTGGACATTCTATTTAAAGCAAGTTTACACAAGCCTTAAATACTTTTTTGATGTCCACCTGTAAAGTAATGTCCTTTCCAATTAATGCAGTTGATGCTGAAATGCCAGACTCTGCTATCTGTGGAAGGCATAAGAGCTCCTAAGCTCCTATGCAAAGAAATTGAAGCCAGAGGACAAGGTGATAGAATATTCAATCCTTCCTCAAAAAACCCTAATCCTAGTCTTATGACAAAGGGAAAAAGGAAAAAAGAAAGCAGACAGAAAGAACGAACAAACTATTTAAAAGCTAAAGGAAGAAAGGACTAGATTAGAAATTCATTTATAGATAACTTAAATTTTGTGGAATTGTTCACTCACTATTGCAAGATTACCAGAGTAACACCCCTATACACGGGTTAGAGAGAGAAGTTGTATGGAAAAGTTCTAACTATTCAGCCATAATATTGTATTCTGAAGCTGTTTGATAAATACAAAACAATGAAAACAAAAAGCAAAACATTAGATCTCAAACTTTATAAAACAGAGAAATAAGACCTGTACAATTGCTATATATCATAATTAACCCCTAAACCCAAGAGAATTTTCAAGACCATAGACTCTAAAACTGTAATGTGGTCCTTAAAATAGGACTTGATTTTTAAATAATAAGTAAATAGGACTATTTGCATTTTTTGGTTGCATACTATTTAGTAATACACACTCATGGAAACACACATACAAAACTTTAAACCTTAAAATGGCAATTTTACAGCCAAATTTTCTTCACCATCCTTCTTGCACAGACTCCATCACTGACACTAACAGCTACATTAATCATTCTTAATTTTAATTCCCGAGACCAGCTGACCTCATGGTGCGGTCTACTAAAGCAGCTCTTGACTGCTTTGTTCCCACCATCTTCCCTGACGCTTGCTGCTCTAACAGCTCACCTGGGACAACATATTCTGTTTTCCGCAATATCTAATCACCAAACTTTACAATTATTCCAAGTTACAGAGCAGCATGCTTAATCACAAGAGAGACACCTCATTATCTCACACAAGAAAACCAAAAACAGGTTACATTTTGGAAAGAACCCTTTTCTCTAAATATATATACAATTCTGAAGACAAGGATTTAAAACAAAGTCTTCCTTACAGGGCTAATAATGTACAGTTTAACAGCGCATTTCCTGCTACCAAAAAGTTACTTCATAAATATTTTATATTTTATAAACCTACACATATTTGTAAAAGCAATAGCTGATGTAAAATTACAGTGTCTCACGAAGACGACAATTTCCAGACTTCAAGTTTGGGAAGTAACTTCAACTTTCTGTAAGTTTAGTTTGTTCCAGTAATCTATTTTGATGAACAGACAACAATGGTTCATTTTCTGAGACATACAGAGTTAATGGCAAAATAGTAAAAGTGCTGGAAAAACAGTTAAGTATGATATATGCATGTAAACAGGATTTAAAGTTTGTCCTGTTGAATTAACAATCCAGCCTAAGACAAGAGAGGTACATTCTCCATGTATCATTTCTAGTGTTGTAATTCTCTAAAAAGTAATTTCTCCAATGATTACAGTATTCTCCATACATTTGAAGACTTGAGGAATATGTATTAAAAATCCTGACTGATCTTTTCACCGGCTGTTAGCAAAAGGCATGCTTCCTTTTAAAATCAGGTTCTAACTATGTAAGAGCCCTTCTTTATGAAAGATGAGGTTGAAGGGATGGTGTGGTAAGTATGCAAAAAATTTAAATAATATGTTATACAAACTACTTAGTGTCAGCTACCAGGCCTCAGCTTGGTGGAATTTGTTTTCTTTCTTACAAAAAAAACCCAGACAAACAAACCCAGCTTTGAGGTAGTTCCTCCCTTGGTGTCAACTGATACAGTTCAAAGAGAAACAATGGAGCTACACAGATGCACACTAAGGAAGCTGCCCAACACTCTGGTGGTTTCAATCGTTCTCTGTAAATATTTACATCTATATTGTTAATAAATGTTTATTATTATAATAATAATTACTATATAATAACAGTAATTATTATATAATACATTCATTTACAAATTATAATCTTCCAGCACTTACTGACAGTAGTTTGTGATAAAGCACGATAAAAAACATTATTATTTTAAAAATTTTATATACATATGTATTTATATATAAAACCTTTTAAATAGGTACATACAATACAAATTTAATACTGGTGTGACATTAAATATTTCAGTGTTTTAAGGTGTAAGGAATGTATTTAATCCACTTTTATCTTAAAAATAAAACAAAACATATAGAGAAGCTGATGTCTCCCGACCTTGAAAAACTATCAGTAAGATAAAAATATGACCGTACAGAATATAGGCCACTTCCCCAGACACATTCTGCTAAATTCTAAAATGTCAAGATTTATAAAGATCTTGTATGGCTACTAAAGCCATGTGAAAACAGCGCTACACTCATTATGTGTAAAGTAATTATAAATTTTTTCAGTTTAAATATTTTAGTATTTTAAGCTGAAATCTCCGCCCTAAGCTACTCATCACAGTCTCCCAAATAACATGCCTGTGAAATAGGTAATGCATCCAGTAAGTTGCTAAAATTCAGAGAGTGAGTGTCCAACTTACTAGGCGAGTGTACAATCATCATAACCTAAGTAGTAATAAAATCAAGACTCTACAGATAATTAAATGCTTCAAATTTGCAAACAGGGACCTAGTGACATTCTTTTAACACATGCATTTTTCAGTTATTTTGCTTTGCTGGGAAAGGGAGGTAATGATGGTGGGGGAGACAACATGCAGTAGGGTTTAAAACTACTTTTTGTAAATCACAACACACAAATGAAATCAATTGAACTACATTTCCTAGCAGTAACAGAAGGCTCGTATCCTAGAGAGGATGTGGACAGCATAGCACGTGATGGGATTCTGTTGGTGGCTCATCACCTCAAATGATGAGGAAAGCATCACCCACAGATCACGTACCAAAAGGCAGAGGTGGGCCCAAGCTTTCTATCATTTTTACTACTGAATCTGCTGCTACTACTGCATAAGCTTGATTTAAACAAGCAGTAGTAGTAGTAGTATTCTGGCAGGCTTTTCAATTTCTCCTGACAAAGAAAATGCCCATTCCTAACAGTTTATATTCCAGTAAAAGATTAAAAATTTTATGTTAAGGAAAACAGCACTTCTGGCCACTAGAAGTGCTTTATTTGCCAAACATGAAAGGCTTCAGAACACTGAAGATTTGACAAAGAAAATTTGCATAACTGTCCCATCAGAGAAAGAACTAGGGAAATTAAAGGCATGGGACATGGCAGCTGCAGATTTCTAACTATAAGACCTAGTCATGAGCTACATTAGCACTCAGAGTAACAAATTTCTTTACTACGACTAGCAACAGACAGGGTGAAACAAAGCCTTCCTACTTTACCCTTAAAATACTTCTAGTTTTATGCATAAAAATGTGAAATTATTAAAAAATATTACATGGATACCATGACAATTGCTTTCTAAATAGAATATACTCACAACATACGAACAGCTCTAATGAATAACTTGTGCAAATTATTTTTCAGATTTCTCAAATTGCAACAAAACCC
This sequence comes from Phalacrocorax carbo, assembly GCF_963921805.1. NCBI lineage: Eukaryota > Metazoa > Chordata > Aves > Suliformes > Phalacrocoracidae > Phalacrocorax > Phalacrocorax carbo. The sequence goes on along the minus strand of NC_087517.1, from coordinate 22,973,374 downwards.
AAAGACTCATAATGGCAGGGGAAAAAAAGGTTCTTAAGAGAAAAAAGATGACATAATCTAGAAAATGTTAGAAAGCAGACATTTTTATTCAGTACTCCAATAATTTATATTGCACTTTATAACACAAAACTTACTTAAACATGATCTTTTCCCAGCTGTGCTTGCACCTCCTGAACATAAATTGCCTCCTCGATGGACCAACTCAAGTTCCAAGTTTGTTCTGCAAGAAAAACATAACAGTGTTGAATGGAACAGCATTATTCAAGCTTCTATGGACATGAAAGAGTCATCACAAACTCCCAGCATACACTAAATAAAAGAATGCTGTGAACTAACCTTTGGCGTGATATACTGCTAAAATATGACTCAGAATAAGACAAACTTTATTGAGATATTGCCATATGTGATTTTAAGTGCTTTGATTAGCAAGTACTATATTAAGAGAGCTGCTACAGTTGTGACTGAAGAATGAAAACAAATTGATTTTGAGGCTTTTTTCTGTATATACACACTCCTTAATAATAAGGGAATTTATGTGCAAATCTGAAAAGACAATATACAGATTGGCTAAATTCCAATCAATCAGATAGGTCTAAAATGTGTTTTCTTTATTGGCAGGGCTTCTGTTTTCCTTTAAACAAACAGACAGCACAATGGATATGCCATCAAGTAACTAAGTATGAAAACAGTCTAAATTATAATGGAAGCACTGACCTTTATAGATAAGTTAGTTAATAAAAGCCTTGGAGGCTAATTCTGAACGAATCAGTGGTATTCACTGCAGCTCATTAGTATTAAACAGGAGTTGTGTCACTAAATCTCTGCATGTCACATTGATGCTCTTTTTCTTAGTATTATTGTAATCTGATACTTAGGCACCAATTGTTTAGGCCAAATTCAATAGCTTTACTTTTGGAACTGGATGCTGCAGTACTGAATTATTTTTTACCCCCAAGACTTGGAGTAAACAATTTACATTATGTTCTCTGAGAGTTTGTTTTAGTAAGTCACCATACATTCCTTTCATTAAAATAAAGGAATATAATTCTATTATTCTGAAATGTTATTTTTCTAATTTAATCCAAACTGCAAAGCTCAAGCCTAAACAAATTTTGTCCTTTAAATCAGACAATTTTAGATTCCATATAATGCATCTGAATACATACTAAAATCTATTCTAGAGTTTTAGGCTCATAATATACCCAAGCTAAGAACACGCACTCACACAAACATATATTTTAAAAGAAACTACAGGATGACTATTTTATTCAAAACAAATTATTTTTTAAGAATTTCAGCTCCATCAGCTTGAAAGAATATTACATTTTTGATATGCAGTGTTTGTTAAGATACTTTCATATGTTTTTAAAATAGTAACATTTCAGAATATTACTCTCCCTAAGTTTTCAGCTTATGCCACCCATTTCTGAAGGAACGCTTTAATCCTCTCTACTCAGAAAAGGCAATTTAACATTGATAATGTGCCTGCTCAGAGCTCCATCTGGTTGCTGCTGATAAGGGCATCTGTGTGACAGGGGAATTTTCCACTCTTCAGGCGATTTGCAGTGCTCACTGAACTTCTAAAAATCTACCAGCAAGGAAGCAGGGACAGGGATTTCATATTAGTGGACAAAATAGCAACTGTAGATCAGTATGTGCTAGTTCATCATGGGAATATAAAGGAAACCAGTATGTTTTATTTCTACAAACCTTCTGATAACTAATTTGTAGAACAAAAGTAATGGCAGCCTTCCATTAAAACCAAAATAATTAAGATTTAAATTAAAAACACTACCTGAATGTCTAAGAGCAACTTTCTAGATCTAGAATTTTACATTTCCCTTTCACCAAGAAATACGTACAATTTTACAAAACAAACCTCAGGGACAATTCTGAAAAAACCTCTTGATACGTATGAGGTGCTACATAGTACTTTTTGCTATAAGGAATGTAAGGAGAGATATTTCTGGAAACATATACTCCAGCATACATATCATACTCACTCTCACCTCCCACTCTTTTTCATTGCCCCCAGCTCCTCAAACACAGCAGCTTTCTTGGAAACAAATATTAGCCTTTTCCTCTAAGACATCTACATCTCTTTCAAAACGTACCTAAACTTTGGCATAAAAGCACACAGTAGAGAAACCATCTTCTGTGAAACTGAACACTTCTCCTTTATAAAATGCTCTACATCAGGTACAGCCCTTAACTGTTTTTGAAAGAGACTAGTGTATCTCCTCCCTAAGTCAAGCTCCCTTCTACCTCGAGAATCTGAGTACCATCTGCTGAAGAAAAGCAGAGCTCTTGGAACCTATTCTCTCATCAATGAAGAAAAACTTGGGCCATCTGATAGAACCACAGAATCACAGGTTGGAAGTGACCTCAGGAATCATCTAGTCCAACCCTTCTAGGAAGAGCGCAGTCTAGACAAGTTGGCCCAGCACCCTGTCCAGAAGAACAGTGGAACACAGAGCATGAAAGCATCCTTTGGTATCTCAGCACCCTCAACATGAATGAAGGAGAAAGAAAATCTATATGAGTGACTGTTTCCTCCATCTAGAAATCTTTGCATCATTCACTGGAGCAACAAGTTTTGCAGAACACTGCCTTTATCTTCCTCACTCACAGAAGAAAACTGAGACGATGGATTTTGCTCAGCTGTACAGACTCCTGATTGAAAAACAGCCCTACTCTATCCCTCCCTGTGGGCTTTCATTAAAGGAACATATGGGCCGTGGGGTGGGTGATTGCATATTTCTCAGAATTCCTATCAGGACAGTGTAGGGGGAAGTAAAAATGCAATACCCTTTCCAGAAAGAGAACATATTTGGATGGACCTCCTCCTTCTATCGGGACAGATGAATCAAGTTATGCATTTTTTCCACATCCCTTTACAAAGACAACATGTATAAGAAGAAACTCAGATACTGAGGCACAGACTGAAGGAAAGAAGACATGGTTCGTATATTAGTCCATACATAGCTGACAGCAAAACCAAAAGCGTTATTTACATGGCTAACGAAAGCATGAGACCTATTGCTATGCAATGCAGAAACAGTCCTCCAGGATACTGCCACAAATGGCAGCCATCAATGCTATGAATGTGGAGCTATTAAAATTAAAGCTAGGCACAACGTGATTTGTGAATGACATGCTATACTAATCTCATAAGTGTCAGCAAAGACAAGGATGAATGCATATGAAAAGCATATGAATTTAACAAGGTGAGATTGTAGGGAAAGGGGGAAGAGCTGCTCTTCTACCTACACATGTAAATTAGGATGCCAAGACTCCAAGTGCCTCTTTTGCTAGTAAAATAGAGAGGGGCTAGCTCTCCCACTAGGTGGTAGAGAATGTGCTTGTAATTTCTTTTCTCTGCTACCAGTGACATCTGTCTAGGTAAGTAAAAGCGAAGTAAGAAAACTAAGTTCCCATCTTCCTGAAGCAGAAAGGATAAGCTGGGGCAAGTGGCTACATGTCATTTAACTATTCCAGCATACAGAAATCCACTTCAAAGCTGGCCTCCAGCCGTACACTAGCATCTTTTAAGAAGACTGCAGATGATGTCATTTTCTGAGTAAAAATAGAACGTGACTTCTAAGAAGATTAAAAGTGTCTAATTCTCTTGCAAATACATGGAGTCAATAAAGATATCATTGCATTCAAATGTTTAAATAAATAGGGGCTACTTATCATCTCGACCTCTCTATCTGTATGTTAGATTAAATACCAGGAAGAAATTAGTAACAGCTGTAGATGGTCTGACCAAAAAAAATTGAAATGTTTCAGAATACCTGAAGCTAGAAATGCTCAAAGGTAACATATTGGCAAGGAACACAAGGATATCATTATCCCAACAATAATTAGATGGAAGTAAGGAAGAAATAGGCTGAATGACAGGAATAACTTCCAGAAAGCAAGTTAGTTCAGTCTGTAATTTAAATTCCAGATAGTCCATTGTTTGGATACTTAAAATTAAACAGAACATACCAAAATCATACAAAGAAAACTCTTTCAGTCTGGGCGATGACCAGCTCACTTACATATTTATTTCCATAAAAACAAACTGCTAGGTTGTATTAAAACGTCTTTTTGAAAGTTTTTTTAACCCGTAGTTCTTATGCAATTATCAAATAGTAGAAGCCTATAAATCTAGGTGGCTGAATTGAAAGGCAAGAGAAATAAACCATTTTGTAGCTGATCTGCCAGGCACCCTCAATAAGTGATAAGTTACGACTTCTGGTAACAATATGGAAGGCTGGATCCAACATCTGAACTCCGTCAGCCATGGATAAACAGAAAATTGCTGACACTAGTCTAATCTAACAAGAAGAGGTCACAATGAGTACAGGTGGCATATCCTAATCTTGGTGGTCGACCATGATTTCTCTCTCCAGCAGTGCAAGCAGCAATGAAATGCTGTTCTGGTTTGAGGTATTTTTAACTCTTGGAATGAAAACAAAAATCCTGGGTTTATAGTGTTAAATTAATAATTATAAAATATAGATATATTTAAAATATGTTTAGCTAGCATTTTTAAAATCACATAACATTACATCCAGAAATATATTATAAATTCATTTTTGTACCTTAAATGGCATGTCAAGTTACTGCTACAAGTAATCATACTTTTATATGTGAAACATTAATTTTGAGTCCTTTGTATTTTTGGAAGGATATCAAATGGTCTTGACCAAACACAGCATTGCTAGAAATACCAACGTTGTTTATCCTTGTATAGCATATACCACTTAAAGTAATACAGAATAATCTTTTAACTTGCTTTGTATAAAATTTAATTGTTGTTCTTAATCAAAGCACACTTAAGATACTCTTGAAGAATACAGAATATTTTTTTTAATAGACTTCTGCAATAATCTAGGTTGGAAGAGAATTCTGGACGTCAGATGGTCCAACCTTCTGTCAAAAGCTGAGCCTCAGATTTGATTAGCCAGAGTCCTGCCGAGCTGAGTCTTGAATATTTCCACTGCCTATATACTACAGACACTCAGCAACCAGAGTTTATGAAACTGCAGTAAAAAATGCTGCTGGATGATATCACTTGTACAGTTGCACTTTCTCTGTGGTCAGCACCTTCCCTGCAGGCCTCAGGATGTCAGAGTGTAGAAAATTATTTGCTTAGTAAGTATTTCAACAACTTCTTACATGGGAAACCCCTGCATTAAACTAATCTGCACAGATTAACCATTCAGAGCATCTTAACAATAATGGTGTAGATGGAATGAGGGACGGTGTCATTTTCTTGGAGACAGTGTCTGTGACACTGACAGCTATAAAACTGGAATCAAACATCACAGAGAAAATGCTGGTAGTTTTGACACTTTTTTTGGAAGTCTTATTCACCAGAAGAGAGATTCATGTTTGCTGATTTAGGAAAGGCTCCTTCTGTGATCCCTGCTTAAGTAAATAAAACTAGTATCTTGCAGAGAGATTAAAACACACCCTGCGATTTAAAGAACAGTAATATGGCAGTGATATAGAAATAATCTCATCCTGCTACACAGTATAGAGAAGATTTGGGAAAGGAAGGTAGAAAGAAATTCAACATAAAATTTTGATATATGGAAAGCAGAACCTTGGATAAAGAGAACAATATAAGCAGAAGGCAAAATGTTCTCCAGGTTTCATGCCACTGCTGCAGATACTAAAAATGAACTGAAAGGCACATCTTTCTATCTTGCATATGTCTACATATGAAAATGAGAAAATGTAACCTTGATGTATTAAGTACTCAAAAAGTACTTTTTGGAGAGGATGGAGTATTTTTTTTGAAGAAGGAAACTATCTGGTGAGTAATACCTTTAGTGAGAAACACAAAAGAAAAAATATAAAAATAAAAACCATACCTACCTGGCTACTGAATACATAAACAGAAAATCATTATCTGGTGATCCAGGACTCTTACTATAATCTGTATACTTCTTCTGTGTGGTACTTTTTATATCTTTCATTACAGATTCCATTTCTTTACTGAGATTGGTTTCAGACTATGAACAAAGACACAAAAGAAGATTAGTTAATTTTACATGAAGAAATGCAATAGCTGATCAAAAAGCTATCACATTTGCAACTTATGAAAAAATGTGCATTAAAAGCCAATATTCTGTCTGACAGAAGTGTTATAATATTCTGAAACTTCTGATTTGTTCTGAATGTGAAAACATCACTGTTTTGTCCATCTCCTAAGTTCAGGAATCTTACTGCTTGCATTATTTTAAAGTATATTTGCATTGCACAGGTACACAAAAATAACACAAAGTATCTCCCATCAAGACTGAAAGGCTAGCAAAATTTAATAGAATTCTATTGTTCAGAAAGACCTCATGAAGCTTTGTAATACTTTTGTAATACAAAAAAATAGCATTTGCAAACTGCTCTTTCTGTAAAGCCAATAATCCATACCTTAAAATGTTCTTAACAGACATTCTTTAAATAGCTTCCCGTTACAAGGATATCGCTGTTTTTACATTGTAAAGAAATGATAAATTTTATATTATATGACTCAATTCTATGTAAATTACTGTGGAGAGAAGTGAAAATGTACTCCATTAAGAAGTATATTAATCACATTTGTCACAGCTTTTTAATTGTTTATTTTTTGTAGGTAATGCAATACGGGCTGTATATATTTTAAATTTCTTGATATTAAAAAAAAACAGTATACTATCTTCCATATCAGAAGAAAATGAAGTTTCCCAGGCTGTTGAGTTTCTAAGAGGACACAAATACAACATAATGTAAAAACTGAAAGGTAGAGGCAAATTAACAAGGATCTTTCTGCCTTACACTGATGCTTACTGGGAAAGTTCCCAGCTGTTCTTGAAGATCTTCCACCTCTTGTACAAGATCTTGCATACATTTGTTACTATGACTTTGCCAAAGGCTTCTTTCTGTGTTGTTTCCAGGGTAACAGGGAAGAACACTGTTAGCAAACTGCCTACAGAGGGGACAGGTGAATTCTCCTTTGTCCACTGAAAAACCCTGGAGGACCTGGTCATTCTAAAAGAAAATAAAGAAGATGTAGCTGAAATTTACAACAGATTGTAATTTTCAGATTGATATTTCAGGTGTATAGCTAACGAACTAAGCCTAAAACCTAAAAATGTAGAGAAAGAATAATTGCAATAATCCTCATTTTAGTGCAAAAGCTTTTAACTACTAGAGACTATCTTACAATCCTCCAACTCAACTGATTTTCCTAATTTTTAAGTACTCTTCATTGTCAACAATATCCCCATAATAAACTAGAAATACTTTAGCAAGGTAATTTTGAACATTTCACGTGTTGTCTCTTTCTAGCAATTCCCAAGAAAGCTTGAGACTCTCATGATAACATCTTTTAATTTATCAAAAGGCAATTTGATTTTCAGTCATGAGAAATATTTGAAGATATTTCTCAGAAATAGTAGTACAGGCTGAAAAACTAAATCAAGTTTCTATTGGAGGTCAGCATGACAAAAACCCTGATTATTTCTTCCTTATCATGAAGGATCAAAAAATGGACACAGAAGTATGTGTTTGGGAAGTGGGGACATTTCCTAAGTACCCCCATTACTGGCCAGCAACCTTGCTTCAGCTTCATGAATTGCCTCAATGGTTTCCCCCTCCTGGGAGAAGAGAACCGCTCAGGTAATAGTGACTATAATTTAAACTTCAAGCAATGAGCCCGAATGCTGAGGCATTCCAGCAAGCCTGCTTTTACATACCTTTTTGGATGTTCATCTCTGATTGTATTACGTAAAAATAAATGTTTTATTCAGATGAACACAAGTCTATATAAATTATTTCAGTATGAAGTATGCTATTATGCGCTCATCTACGTAGTAGTAATACGTGCTAAGATCAAAAGTTCATTTAATAATACAGAAATACTCAATAATACAATGAGATGGAAGTAACAATTTATTTCAAGTTTAAGTGAGAATCCACCAGAAAAGGGACTTCAGAATCTATATGATACACAAGATTACTTTTCCAAAATTATGGAAAAGAACAATTCATCATGGGATTCAATAAAGGCGGCACAGCTTCCAATTTCTCTAAAGGTAAATTTCACAGTATGACCAATGCTGATTCTAAAAATAAAAAGCAAAGCATCGCTCATTTTCCCAAAACGGAAACAAATCAATAAAACTTCAGAAAAAATAAAACTAAAGAAATATCACATAAAGTAATCTTGAATAAAACAGCAGTTTCATATTCAATAGGAAGTAATCATATCTGGTCTTTATTTTATTATACTGAGTAATAAAGAAAGAAATGATTGCTTAAAATCTGATGACTCCTACCACTGCTGAACTCATGTTAACATTCTACGGTGCTATTCAGAGGATATGCAATTGGACTACAAGAGGTTGAGTGGGGTGAAGGAGGCCAGCAACATCAACACAACAGTGCACTGTTTACTCAGACGATGTGAAAATAAGGATGTCTCTTCTAGCCACCAATTCCTGAGACTTGACTAACAAACTGTATTTGAAAGCCATATATAGCAGTAATTTGCCAACAGTATTTTCCAAGGAGAAAAAAAATTGCATAATTCACAAGAGTGAAACTATTTTAACTCATTTCTCTGAATAGCATGTATATACATAACATATACCATACATAACTGGACATAAAAATCTAACTTTTTGTAACTGAATGTTTATATTTGCAAAATTCCCCCCTCATTTTCTTTAGCTCCTCTGTAATTTCTAACACATATTAAACATCAAAATAGGAATCTATGAAACAAAAATGGAAAGTGTAAGAAATGCTTTACCTGAATATGCACACACACACAAAAAAAACCCCCACCAAACCCCAGGGATTTGTTAAGAACAGTATTAATTTAGTCAAGTATTTTTTCTGATAAATCAGAGTAACTGATAACAAAGTACTTTTGTTAATGTCAAGATGTAATAAGAAATTTAGTGTCTACAATTCCTGAAACATGGTAAAAACATCTTGTCTATTCATGTAAACCCAGTCTTTCTTTCTCTGAATTAAACAGCATAAATCCAATTACCTTCACTAAGAACAGTTCAGGTCCAAATAAAAAAGATAATCTTTAGTTTTACTTACCCGTAAGGATTCCATGTAGGATTTGTGACAATCTATGTGTAAGGTGTGACCACAAGTTTGTACATAAACACCTCCTTCCCAGCCTATTGACACTGCTTGCAGGCAGGAACTCTAAACCAAACCAAAAACAGCAAGAAAAAAGAACAAAAATTATATATAAAGTTATAGAAGTATTTACCACAACTTATTCTAAGATTTAAAAAATACGTAGGTTTTTATTTGCATGCCATCTAATTAAAAGACATGCTGTGAAAATGAAGAAAATTTTTTTTATTAAGTATTTACCTGTGCTACTTACACAGATGCCATTATGCTACTCTTTCCAATAAAGAGCCAAATACGTAAACTTCTGCAGTTCTTGTGACTTAAGATAATGACTTCTTTAAAGAACCTCTTGTATTACAGCATGAAGATGGCTCTAACTCTACCATATGTTCCAATGGTACAAGTTATCCCATGTCCAACAGCAATATACTGCTCCAATACATTTCATTCAGTTTTGTATGTAACCAAAATAACATGATCACAGTTATAGATTTAAACCCCAAACTGTTATTAAAATTCAGTGTAAACACTTAGGGTTTTTAATGAGTTGTTGAACAATATTGCATATAACTCATAAAAGGGAAAAAAGAACAAATACTTGTTTAGCAAATTGAGTTTTATACTTGACTGATTTGAAAACATATCCAAAGACTGCACGTAGACCCCACATGTCAAAAATAAAGTTACCTCCTTGCTAGTTCTCAGAAACTTATGATAATGAATTATAGAAAATTCTCTTGCAGAATACCTAGCTAGAGTCAGTCTAATAATTAGATCTCCATTTCTCAAAAAAATAATTTCCTACACAGATTGAAATGTACATTCTGGTTATACATTTAAAATACAGAAAAATATTCATGGCTACCAGAACAGGGAAACGATTTCTAGTGTAGACTCATCCTAAAATGGTCTTAATGTATGATGCAAAACCAGGGTATTGTGAATAACCAACTCTAGCTGCATTTTCTAAGGATGTGCTAGCACCTCATTTTTCTTCCTGCATCTGAGCAGGAGATCAAAACAAAATTACAAATTCTAGCTACAAGACATGCTCCTATTTACCATGCCTCAATCTGGCATTCATAATGTGCTATGACCCTCTCAGGCCATAGAGCAACAAAAAATATTTTCTCCTGCTGGTTTCTGCATAATTTAAGTAGACTGCACTATTACTAAGGTCATATGATATACCTGGATAAGCCCCACAGGACAAATGTTTCATTCAGCAAAAGCATTATTTATTGAGTGTATTTAACAATGCTACTTAGTAGCATTGCGTAAGGAAAAAAAAAACCACAACCCCAAAGACTCTGCAGAAAGGCTTTGCTCTTATTATTCTTGAGTTCAGAAATAAAGGAGATACCAAAACAAGCCATAGGCTTGGGATGGAGCACACCTATATCAAGTTATTGCTTACAGAGTACTATGTGATTCTGAAAATAGTCCTATCAATCTAGTACATGAAGTTTTACCTTCTAATCCTTAGCCATACCTCTCCACATTAAAAATAATCACTTTCAGTGATTTTTCCTTTAATGGGCAAGAACTCTACTCCCTGACTGACAGCAAGCATCAAACTTGAGCTAAGAAAGAGCAAAAGGAGTCTCTATGGAGAAAATTGGCCTGTTTTCTCCAACCTGTATACAGCATGTAGCTTTTCTTTCTTTTTTTCTTCTAGTAGAATAAGCTGGTTCATGTTTCATAACTGAAGATTTTCACATCTGTGTGAAATTATTCTCTTGCCTCCTGAAATCTGTTGTTAGAGTAAGGACACTTACTGGGAAGGACATGGTTGATAAACAAAAGGACTTCTCAGCTCAGCTGAACAAGATGCTCAAGACACTAACAGATGTTTTCATTTTTATGCCAAAAGAAATTTAAGGATTAGTTCTTTCATGCAGAGACATTTTTTGGCACAATAGGGACCTGGAAACTTGAAAGCAAAAATAGCTAATTCAACTAATGTTTGAATAAGGACTGGAATTTCTGAAAGCAGGATGCATTTGCTCATTGAATTACAGTGTATTTTATACTAATCTGTTGGTAGTGTTACTGCACAGAAAGGGAAATACACACTTCAGTGAGATCAAGTTTTTGAGTAACATTTTGCTTGGAACTCCTTCCATTTGTAGTATGCAAACATGTAAAAATAAAGCTACAGTATTGCTTCAATGCTTTTAATCACTTCAGTACGAAAAAAATATTCATTAGCTATGTGAAACAATAAACGAACATCATCAATGTCCAAAGAAGAAAAGCTTGTCCACAGATTCTTTCAGAACTAAAATATCTTTTGTTCAGAAATAATTTCCTGCTTACATCTTTAAAAGTTTTACTTTGTAGCAAGGAAATGTATAATATTTGTCTCAGGAGCAGGTGCTTTTCTGAAAACCTTGCCCAATTTTTGAAACTATATTAATTATGAAATTTAGTCTAAATTAATCTACTCTGCTTGGTTGCACTTGGCAAATTTCAATTACTTGAAATTTACCTGAATGACAGTTTATGAGAAAGCTAGCAATCATGTCAGAGTAAAAGTTGCCAGTTTTACCTCTTTAAAGCTTCTAAAGACTCATTATTTAGTTAGATCTGCCTAAGAGCTGGTTTGTCACCTGGGACTAGACTATAGGAGCTAATTTAGGGTCATAGGTTACCCATATTTTTCTCCCCCAGTTTCTCAGGACAGCTATGTATTATCTTACACAGCTATTTTATACACTAGCAAGGAAAGGCACAGACAGCACTTCCACAAAGATCTACAACTGAACAAGTCCTGTTAAGCAACAAGAATTAGCTCTCAAAATTAAATATATAAAGTTGTAATGTGGCTTTGTGAACCAATGCAAAACTCTGCTTGGAACAGCTAACAGAACTGCAAAACAGAAAACAATGTAACAATTAATGTAAAACAGAACTTCAGCAATGTTGTGCAGGGTTGAGGATTCAGCAGAAGAGGGTGAAGTCTTCTGCTGGTCCCTCCCCCCCATCCACACACATCCACCCCTTCTCTGTAGTGGCTCAGAAAACTGTTACAGGTTAAAACAACTCTTTCCACTTACTCTGGATACCAAAAATACTTTTAACTGATTAAGAGTTATTCCTTGATCAGGTTTTCTGAATGGCCACAAGAAAACTGGCATTTTGAAAGTAATACCTAAGACAGCAAAACCACATCTCACTTGTGTGGTCACACTGAATTGTGAAGTATCTTCTTCTAGAGACATCTGCATGGATATTTCATGACTATATAGCCTACAGATATACTAGATGCCTGTGCAAAAAATATAACTAGGGAAAAGCCAGACAATATTTAAAAGTAAGGACCCTATCAAATGTAAACACTGCATAACTATTGCAACATGACAAAGTGTTCACTAACCGTAGAAATGAAACTAGGAGGACTCTTAAGTTGTACTTTCTTTTACCTTTTTACATAAATTTTTCGTAAGTGGTAGTATTGTTCATATGAAATACTTACATCTTTAAAGTATCGCTGTAAAGTTGTAAGCCTCACGTCATGCAGTGCTGCACAGGTATCCCAAGGGTATATTTGCTCCTCTTCAGTAGTTGGTAGTTTCTTTGGCTCAGTGCTATTGCGGCATTGTCCCAACACTGTATGAAGAAAAGAAGCAATAAAGAATGCAATGGATAACAACATGCTAAACAATTAAGAAAACAATCAGGAAATTCTGGTTTATAAGTACAATGTGCTTAGTTGAACAGTAAAAAAAAATTATTAAAGAAACTAAATACTGAAAGTTCTGCTTTTGCACTTGTACATAAAGTATATATACATACACAAACACACATACATACATACATATAGACACACCAATGGCTATTTTATTTTCTTTCTTTCAATACCTATTTTCCTGCAGGTCTGTTATATACTGCTGGGTTTGCAAAAGCTAAGAGGAAATAGAAGGGAATGAAACTGTTTGCTCTTTTCCCAAACATCTAAAAGTTTTCCCTGTACCCTTAGACCTACACATGTACCTCGTGGAGAATTGTCCACGGAAAAAGGGAAGACTCTGTCTTTCCAGGCCCCATGAGCCCCAACAGTATTTACACACACATACCAAAACCTACAGAAACACTGCTTATCCAACAAGTCACACATTCATACCTGAGGATGCTTGTAATAGTACAACTAGCCCTGTAGGTCTGTCTTCAGTAGAAGGACCACTTTGTCCACAAATAACACAATCATATATTGCCTCAGAAACGTGCTGTTCTGACGTAGCTACCTCCATGGCAATATCAGCATCTGGTGATTCTAAAAAAGGGTAAGAAAATTGATATTAAGCAGAGGGAAAGAAATTCAGTTGCATCTGCATTGAGGTAGTGATGAAAATACTCCAAAATAATCACACTAATTTATTTACAACTAAAACATCGACCATTACTTGAAACTTACCTTGCTGCTTCAAACAGAAAGACACCTACAAAATTAAGTACAAATTTTCCTATGTATTCCAGTGGAATTAAATGTTCAGTTCAAGTTCTGTATTAAAACTTGATCTCCTTAAAACTTCTATAAAACGGATCTAACTTCTATTTCATTAAATACTATACTGAAAACTCTGAACAGAGACATATGAAGGGCAATAAATATGAATCTCTACTAAAACCAAATTTCCTCATAACTGACTCTAAAAACAATTAGAAGGAAAAAGTTCTGGAGACCTTTGGAGAAATGATTTAAAGATGCTTAGACAAGGCAAATGAAAGGTGCAACTAAAAATGAAAGATTTTTTTTAATACGAAACTTGGACAATCTTTAAAAATTTAGGGCGCATCAAGAAAGTAAACTGCTGCTGTGCAGCAGATGTTTAGTTTAACATTTACTCTATACAAGATGTATCACAGATCTTGTTTTCTGATGGTCCACATCATTATTTCCTAGGTGCACAGACCGAAATGTTCAAGGCTAAGGACCAGCTTCAAAGCACTGAAGCAATTGTACTTGATGTAGCTTTATTCACCTGACAGTGGTCGTGGTTTTGGGGCAGGGGACTAACCAAAATAGAAGCAATTTTATGTTATGTTACAATCCAAGGTAAGAATTCTTTATTAGCTTGAAAGAAAAGCACCTTAAGATTAAGATGATCCTCTCCTGACTGCTTAGGAACCCATACAGTCAGCTTCTTGACCTAGAATATAAGGGTGCTTTCTTTCCTCAAAGATAATTTTTCCAAAAGAACACACTTCCTCCCTACCTTCAACCATGCCTTTATCTCCTTGCTTGAGTAGGCCACAGTGCTGGATAGAGAACCCAAAAACTTTGAGTGCAGCAACAGTCCTCATGCAGAACTGCTTTTAAGAGAGCTGCTCTTTCCTGAAATTCCATTACAAGTTCAGCACAGGAGGCCTGCTGCTATAAGAAGCATGTTGGATGCCAGGCAGCATCCTTCTTTGCTATGAAAAGCTCCATGCAATGCTCTCACTCACAGGGCAGAATCAAAATTATACTGTTTTAGTTACTATTGACTTCCCAGTCAGTTATTGAGGGTCACATGAAAATTAACTCCGATCTTCACTGACACACAGTTAATATTGTACACACATCTATCACCATCTAGTGGCAGTCAGATGTACCATGGAAGAAAAAGCAGAATGTATCAACTGCAAATGGTTTTTATTTTTAAATCCAAACATCCAGAAAACCTGGGAGCAACTTTAGCACAGAGGGAGAAGTAAACACTAAAGCTATTTTTCCTATGTAACATCACCTCATCATTGTACAATACACACTCATGTATACCTGTGTATCAGAAGCACATGACATGAGAATGACTAGAGAGTTTCAGCCTTCTTATCTTTTTCTAAAACACTGTCAATACAACAAAAATATGCATCCATTAAATATTTTTAAGAAGTGTAGTAAGAGAATACAGTGTATCAATCTGATTTTGAACAACTCAATGGAAGGCTTCAAAATCAGTCAACATTTAATTTACAAAATACCCTTCATTCATCATAAATTGCTTATTTTAAACCTTAAGGGAAAAATACAGGTCTTAGTATTTGCAATCTCTACCTCTACTGCTTATGTGCAACACGCATTTAATTTAGATATTTAATTTTAGAACTCAATGATCAAATGCATGTTTCTTTCACAACTACTTAGATCTAGTGCTACACTACTTTGGCAAACAATAAAATTTCAAAGGAACTAAACTTCTAGCATCAAGGAAGGCTTTCTAATAAAATAGTTTCCCCCTGAGCCAGTGAAACAAAACAAAGTCAAGTTATACAGAATCCATGGGTAAGCGAAATTGACAAGAATTTAAAATGTCAAATAATAAAGCAGACCAAACAAACCTGACCAAACAGAACACCCCAATTCTTTTTCAATGGGCTATGATAAACCTTGATTACTGGTTTAAACTAGTTGTTAGCTTATTTGGAAGATCAGACTTTGGCTATAGTTTGTTTGAGAGGGTATATTTCGGCACCGTAATTCCTGGGGTGAAAAGATATCAGTGGCAGTCTGGGAAAAAAGCAAGCAAACTATGCAGATAGCAATAATCTCAGGCTTGTCTGTCTTTCCTTCCTGAGTTTTGCCTCTGTGGACCTCCTGTTGAAGTCACAGACCCTGCCTCAGCAGCTACATGATCTACCTACACTATCAAGGACGAGGACAAACACATTTTAACTCAAAATACTGTTGAAAATGAGACAGACTCTTTCCTGCAAACTTTGTTCTAAAATATTTCATTAATGCATTGATAACTGTGAATATAAAGTAATTGGTATGTCTCCATTCTAGTTCACTTTCAGTTAGGTATTTCCTATTTCACATAGGGAAAAATGAAACTAAGCTGAATTTTTCTGCAATAGTACTTATAAGGAAGCTTAAAATGCCCAGAACTTGTAGCTCCACAGCTTTTTCTTTTTTTTTTTTCCCTCCATTTCATATAAATGAAAGTACAGAATTTCTCTGTGTTTTCCATGGCAACTTGTAAAGTATTTATTTAAAATTACTGGAGTTGTAATGCTATTTTATTAATTTGATTTAGAAAATATAGTTTCTTACCTATTTTTAAAGCACGAGATAAGATTTCCTAGCTCCCAGAATGCAATTATAAAAAGACTGCTGAACAGAAATTATTTTATTAAATGTCCTTTTATATTGATGAAAAGTCTTTGTAGTTAAACATTGATTGTAATATAACACTAAATTTCTTCTATTCTGGCTAAAGATCACACCCAAATCACCACACCGAGAACAGTCATGTTAACAAAGTTACATCACTTAGTTGCAACTAAAAGGTGAAGAATAATCTAAATCTCTTTATTTTGCTTCCACTGGTGCACAAAATCCCAACATATTTTGCCCACATTAGGAAGATATTTCCATGAAAATAGCACTTGTGTGTTATGTCCCAGAACAATGTTGCCTTACTGAGTGCCAAAGAAATCTTTGCCTGTCATTTGCCAAGATACTGATCTTGTGGCATATTATTCCTCCACTTTTCAAACAGGTTTTATAGGAGCCTGCAGTTTTGCTTTGCATGAAAACCACTGGCACCCAAAACAAGACATCTCATCGCTCTACCTGAGATTCAGGAAGTAGGTAGTGGCAACAGGAGAGCAAGGAAGACCAATGTGGCTTTAGTTGCTAGGCTGAAGCATGGCTGTACTAACCAGGCAGCAGTCATACCAGACAAGAAGTGTATTCTCTGGAATATAACCAAAGATGCTTATAGTTTAAAGCTCTGACTCTCTAAGGATTTAACCTAACTGATTTCACAAATACTTGTTCTGATCATGTCAGTGTGTGTGAAGGAGTAAATGAGAAATACCAGATTGGTATTGGTATCAGTTCACCAAGTTTCTCTCATGAGGTTTGTCTAATGTTGCAACACACCCCACCCCCTTACAATGGGTTCTGGGACTTTTCTTTGTCCTCATGAATTGTTTCAGTAATCTGGATTATATGAACCTCATTAAAAACAAAAACACTGAAGGAGGATGAAAACATTTAAACTGTGACAGAAATTCAGGGCAGTGCCAAACACTACCACTCCCACGGGGTTTTAAAAAAGAAATGCTTAGCTCTGTGTTTGGTTTTGTACCAATAGGAGTAAGGGACCCAAAGTTACAACATCCTAGCATTTTCTACTTCCTCGCAAATACTGATCAGTCTGCTAAAATCTAGCACACCGTTTTATTGCAGAATGCATTGCTGCCTGAATTTTATTTCATTTGTACTATCCAGAGTTAAAGATTCACTCCCCTTCTTTTCCCTACCCAGCAAAACCCCAGAAACAAAAGGGCTCTGTCAACCCAGTAAATAGGTTACAATCTCTGTTGACTGTAGTCAACATTTTACTGCTGTATGCATTGTGTGTCAAAGCAGCCCCTTGGCATCAAAGCAACCATTAGCATGCTAATATTCTTTTTTTTTTATATATATATATTTGCCCTGACCCAGCATATATATTCTCAAGAGATCAGTACCTAATTTATTTTTCTATCTGGGCTCAGAAGATTGAGCATTAGGAAATCTATGTCACCTTGCATTAAAACTCTGCATTTCTTTTTAACTCTAGCTAAGGAATGTTCACTTGAAGGACAAAATGACATCCTGCCAAGACTCACGTCATTGGAAAGAAACACAAAGATCATACTGCATACTTATCACAAGCCTTAAAAAACAAACAAACAAACAAAAAAAAAATCACAAAAAAACCCCAAACAAACAAAAAACCAAAACCCACCAACCAAAATCACATTGAGCGCTTCAGGGACACTAAAACTATTGAAGGAGTGTAAGGTATCTTACTGTTTGTAATTCACAAATTAACCAATTTACAAATTTTCACTAAGACATGTTTGATTAAGTAGTTCCGCAGCTTGCCTGGAATGGCTCACATTTCATGTTTATAAAATTTAGATAGATCATTACAAATATCACTGTGATTTTTTAAAGGCTGCTATTAACCTGGAGGAGAGGGATTTATTTTCATTCTTATCAAGTCCTTCCTGAAAGGCAGTGGAGTTTCAAAAACCTCTTGCATCGAGTCCCACATCACAACAGATAAACCATAGCCTCACACTGCGATAAGTGCTCTCAAAACAAAGACATAAAAGTAGCTATTACAAGGAGACTAGAAGGCCTATGGAGTTGACACTGTACGTGACTACGTGACAGCAGATTTTTGACTCACTAGACATTCTCCTCAGATATTTCAAGAGCTCTATCTGTGGTTCTTTGAATGATACTTCTTGATTTATTTTTCTGCTTTTTACGTTCGTCCTGCAGTCAAACAGCTAAAGACAGCACAGTGAATTCTGTTCCATCCTAGTTCATTAACATAACTGTTTCTAAATTTCACTTAATTACTTCCAGGCAAGCTTGAATGGCAATACAGTTCTGCAGATGTCACAGAATATAAATAGAAAGTAACGGGGCACAAATGGGAAGGGCTAAATAATAGGGATTTTTTCTACAGCGGTTATGTGTAAGAAAATGCCATCCTTTACTTTCAGAATTTTGGACTAATTTGTGAATTCCAGTTCAAATAAAGATTTTTTGCTGGTAAAATGAGACACATTTAATATTGAAAAACAAACATGTAATTGGCTAACTTGCTTTAAAGCCATGTTTCATTGCAGCATCCCAACAAACAAGAGGAATGCCTCAGGGGATTAACAGTGGCTCTGTGCACTTTAATAAACACTTTGGAAACTATTACATTTATGGGGGTTTAATACAACAGTCTTTAAGCTTTGACTATTCTCTATTATTCTTATAATCTTCTAGACATTTATTTTCAGAGTATTTTCAGTCTTTTACCTTCTCAAGAGAAAACTATTATGGAAGTTTTGAAGTGCTATACCCAAAACCAATTGTACCAGTTCTCATATTTTACCACTGAATCACATCCACATTTCATAGAAAGAGAAGTTTTAAAACTTGATGATGAGGATGATGATAATCATTTGCTCAAATAACACCAGCAGAATCAGTACAAAGCCAGGGAGGTGAGGACTCACCATCCCTGCATTCTGTTATTAACAGTGTTATTACTGTTAAAACAATCAAAATTAAGAAATAAACCTACTGCTGAATTTCAACCTATAATAAAAGCAACAAGTAACAGAGTTTGAATGTGTGAGAAGGGAATGCATTTTAACTGACTGATTTTAGTATGAAAGGTTTTTTTCCCCCCCCCCCAAATGTACTACTTCAGCAGAGCTGTGACACAGTTCAGGGTAAGACTATTAAATACCTGTATTAGTTTTAAATTGAACCACTCCAGAAAGACTAGTTTCAGAATTCTTATGATGTCTTGTGTTTTAAAATTAGAGTAACAATAGTTTCTGCAACTTTTTCAATAATTTGCTGTAACATATAGGGACTGCAATTTGTTCAGAGCTGAGCTGAACAGGTTACTTCAGTTAAAAAAAAAATTAGAGCAAACTGAAGAAAATATTCCTAGGTTTTTAAATAAATCCGACACACTAGAATGGAATATGTAGTTCCTTTCTGTGAGCTATTTTTATGCCAGCCAGAACATAAAAGCTAGTTAATACTGGACTATAGTACAAATTCAGTGAATTTTCATCACAAACTCAGAAAACAGTATGGCAGCCTAGAAGACATTGGATGAAGTAAGTGAAAAAGCAAAGCAATTATTCAGCTAACACAATGCCTGGAACTCTATTAAGTTGTAACCAAGAAATGTCTTCATGCAAAACAGCTTTATGAAAATGTAGCCCGTTAGATTGATTCTATCTACTGCTGTGCATGACCTGGTATAACTGACAACAAACACTACATTTCATGATACCTGAAGTTATTAATTGTTTAAATACAAAGAAACTAACAATTTAAGTATTGTATGCCCAAGAACTTTTTAATGCACAATCATAAGCCCAAAGGCCAAGGTCTGCCTGTTACAGAAACCAGATTTCAGCAAAAACAGTTGTCAAAATATTTCTAACCAGTGCTTAAACTCAAATCAATACTACATAGCAAGTGATATTTGATTGAAGGTGGGTGGGGAAAGATTCCTGCTTTTTCTTCTTTCAAAAGTGCTGATTTTCACTGAAGTAATCCAGATGATAAAATATTT
The DNA here is from genome assembly GCF_963921805.1 of Phalacrocorax carbo. Taxonomy (NCBI): domain Eukaryota; kingdom Metazoa; phylum Chordata; class Aves; order Suliformes; family Phalacrocoracidae; genus Phalacrocorax; species Phalacrocorax carbo. The sequence goes on along the minus strand of NC_087517.1, from coordinate 22,953,152 downwards.
CCACTTCTCAGTTAAACACAAGCAAACTAATCAAGATTATATGCTTCTACACCGAACCTGAAAGAATTTACCCTCAAGAAAAACAACAGCTGATTCTGCTGTAAAGCTTGTACTTGAAATAGAATACACTGTTATTACTTATAGCAATAGCGATGATCTAAAAATTATGCTTTCCCTAATTCTATACACAAATTAAAATGCAAAACTTTTACCTTATCAAAAATTGAGGCTCTCTGAAGAAATAATCTTAAATTTTATTATTCCTGATTAAAGAAAATGCAATCTTTAAAAGACAAATTTGGGGACATTTTATATTAAAAGGTAGATACTTTAAAACACATCACATATATGTAATAATTTAATCCACTGTATATTAAGAAAAAATAAGAATAAAAGGATGTCCTACATATAATGTGTTCTCTCAAATATTTTCAACATCATTTAATATATTCTTTAGCAATTATGTATTCAGTATTATCTGTCCTAGAAAACACAATTTTAAGTCTCTTAAGAAGTATTTAGTGAACAAGCAGATACAGTAGTGGAATTTGAGGGGAAGGGTTTTTATTTGGGGGTTCGGTTGTTTTTGGGTTTGTCTGTTTGTTTTTTAACTGTTTGAGTAAAAACCTTAACAGTAACATGGAAATAAAAAAAAAAAGCAAGCAGTCAACCACTCAGAAACTTACCAACATCCATGGCAGTTTCCATGAAGCTTTTCTGCCTTGAGGCAAATTCAGCCAACAATTTCTGTTGCCTTTCTCTAGCCTTCTGTCGCCTGAGCAAAAGAAAAAGGGGGAAGGGAAAGAAAAAACAAAGTATGTAATGGAGGAAAAAAATAGTCTGTAGTGTCAGGCTTATTATAGTTGCCACCTTCAAAAATAGAATTCAAAATTCAAGTCCTCCCTAAATAAAGGATTCATTTTCGAGCCTAATAAAAGGAATCTCTTGCTTTAAAAGTAGACATTTTAAAGAAATAAGAGTTATTTTCTTTTGAGGTTGAAAGAATAAAATCCTGTCCTATAAAGCCCTGCAGAAGACCAAAGGATCCTTGAACAGATTAGGGCATGGCGTCATAAGAAGAAGAACCCAAGATCTTATTCTTTAAAGTTATTTTTCTATTATATAAGGGAATAACAACAGGCTGAAATGTCAACCGTTGTACAAAAACAAGTACTCTAGTGAGCAACCAGCATTTTCAAGTTAATAATAACAACAATAACAATAATAATAGCAGCAGCAGCCACTGCATACCTCACTCACTTTTGGTATCAGGCTTGTTGCCAAGCAAAGCAATTATGAATAATTTATTTTCCAGCTAAGGCTCCTCATGCTGGTTCCTTATCCCCCGCCCTAGATACTGGTCACCAACAGCTTTTATACCTGAACTTAAAGAAGTTTGAGATTGCTTCCAGGCTGAAGGCCCTTATCCCCTTGGAGCCAAGCTGACTTCACTAACTTTTTCCTTATCGCTTTACACAGCTCCGGATTTACAAACAGAAGATACTGGAGACTTATTCTTGTCTATTGTCTATTTAAACTGTATTAGTGATCTGTACAAGGCTATTCTATAACTCCCTATATATACATACTGTAGCAGGTAGGGGAATATTGACAGATGCAAAAAGATAAAGAAAATAGACGATGAATTTCTTCTTTATGAGATACCAAGAAAGGATCTTTACTTTGACAAGAGTTTACACATAAAGGAGATGGGAGAGTTCAAGTGGGAAAACCAAACAAAACTCACACCACAGCTGCTCATCACATGGAACATGCAAAGACCTACACATCCCATGGATGAAGGCTTTATGCAGCACCTCCCCAGAGCATCTAGGAAAGCACTATCAGAGCTACAAACTCTGTGCATCAGTGTTTACAATGCACTTCCCCCTGCTCAGAGGTGATTCACATAACTAAAAAGGGATTTAAAAACATCACCTGGCATCTGATATGCTGATGGGTTGCTCTTTAGTCTCCACCACTGTCTGATTATCACTGTACTGGCAAAGGAACAGGCATGCACAGGCCCAAAGGAACTAATATACTGTAACCTGTTAACCTGAGGTGGCCTGTTTATAAGTCAAAGCTTCTAACTTGTTTTCTTAAAGGTACCTTAAAACCCCAAATATCTCTGCCCATTTATCTGTCACATTGTACAGCCACAATTTCTCAAAATAGCTTCTATTTACAACAGTCCTAAGATTCATTATTCTGAGGATCATACCAGAGCATTCATTAAACCTGGTTTTATTTATTTCTCCCTGGGAATTTCTCAATATACACCTTGACTAAAAGCAGAGTGACTGTAAATAGAGGCCTTTAGTAAGAAGACATAAACAAACTCTGACAGATTCAGTACAGCTCAGTAATTTTCCACGATGGCCCATGGGAGTATGACACTGCAATTGAAAAAAATATTGCAAGCAGCTCAAGCTCTCTTCTAGCTGTGTATTTCAGTTTCTATGGCAACAACCCATTGCCTGAGTGATGCCAAGTTTGTCATTGTGTATTGAAGTAACCACAAAGGGTGAACACTCACAGTCTGCTTGATCTTCACTAATACAAAATCAGACTAATACAAAACAAAACCAAAAAAGAAAGTAAAAATTGCAGCCTGACTATATGAGCACTGTCAGTCTACAAGATTAGTCATTTCAGTTATCGCACTGTCCATTAATAAACTTTATAGATCCCCAATGCCATTATGGATTTGAGGAGAAGAAAACAGTCACCTAGAACAACAAAGAACAGGAAACATTTATTTTCATCATTATGTTAGCCGCAGAACTTAACTGAAAACTTAAAGTGCCCACAAGAGCTCCTTGAAAATACCACATCCTTACAGGGGGAAAGGAATGACCTTACCCTTTTCTATATGAAAAGTTACTTGATTTATTGATTCCCATGCTTCTCCTGTACATAAATGTAGCGCTACTGAGTACCACAATAACAAGTAAGTACCCCACGATATAGCTGTGTTTTATCTAAAGCGGCCATTCAGTCTGGCATTTTCAGAAAGACAATTTCACATGCTAACCCTTGACTGTTTCTCTCATTTAGTGAACTATTACAAAGGATGTTGAAAATTAGAGCATTAACTGACCACTTGTAAGAAAAAAATTAATTTTACTGTGAAGTATGTAACTTATAAAAAATATTAAATCTATTTTAAATTTTTTTATGTTTAATTTTCAAGTACATTGCAGGTCTTGGACATATCAAAGAGAGTTTAGTGAAAAACTTATTTTCAAACAAATAAAAATAGCAGGATAAAGGTAATCCAGAAACCAACTGAGTCAGACAGCTGCATGTTTCTACCCAAACTTCTAGAACCATAATCATATAGTCTGGTTACATAAACCATTAATACATCAAAATACTGCAACAGACAAGCACTGAAGAATATTCTTGCCCATTCCAGCCCGTGGCCTGTTGCTACTTCAGTGAATGTGTTAAATTCTCTGACCTGACCACCCCAGTCTCTACACCCCAGCCTTCTAACCCTATCTACCATCCCCTTGCTTCAAATGCCATGTTTCAATCTTTTGCACTAACCAGTTACCAATCTCTTCCCACTGTCCCACACCAGCCAATGTGCCTTTCTGGCTGGTTCTATTACATCTCCCAAACACCAGCCTCTGCCTTACTCATGCCCCACAGGCATTTCATTCCTATTCCACATCTTCCCTCTCTTATCAGCTCTCAATATCCCATTCTCCCCCACTGAGATTTTCACTAAAAATTGGTTCTTTCACTTGCTACTCTGAATATTTCTGTCCTGACAACCCCATCCTTCCCTAACATCCCAAACTTGCCAGCTTGAGCCTTCCCACATCAACTATTCACTTGACCTGGCATCTTCCCTTTACTCACTAATACATCAACCAGAAAGTTTCTCCTTCCAATCCCAGTCCTAGTTTTCACCTCTGCTTCTCCGATCTACTTGCTGTCCTCCAGGCATTTGAACTGGATGATTCCTCTTCCATAGGACTCACATGCCAACACAGCAGTTGCTAAATGCAGAAGAGAAGCAGGCTTTCTGCATTCAAGTTTCAGGAGTGCTGGTATTCTGGGTGCTCTCAGAACTCATTATGCCCCAACCTCAATCTCAAAACTGTCTGAGCTTTTTCCCCAAAAAACTTCAGCCCAAGACAGACATCTGGCATGCAGGTGTTTCAGGCCACATTATAAGAAAATATGAATGTGATTCTTAAAAAATTAAAAACAGAAGTTAAAAATTGAATGTGTTGGACAAGCAAAGAAGGCAGCATTACCAAACCCCACATAGAATAAGCCAAGAAACAAAAATAATCATGATGTGATGTGTGCATGTGAATGAACAGGGAATACAAATAAAAAAAATTTCTACCTCATCTTGAGATTGCACAGTTAAGCCTCAAATGTTAACACAATCTTAATTCTGCACCTCTGTATATATAAATGGCATACATGGCAACAGGAAAGGTGAGCGTGTATATCATAAAATCATCATGAAAGTTTTCTAATTTAAAGATATAAATTAGCAAGGTGCAGGTTCTTCCTCAGTACCCATGTAAATCATGTATATACAAAATGAATAGAGAACTGTAGAATTAAGACTTATTCTTTCAATAACTAATTAATGCAAAGACCTAGAGACTGATCAATCAACAGATGCCCTTCTACCACCCCTCTACTTTGTTCTTATTGTTACCTTTCTTCTTTATCCAAAGTTTTCTTCTCTGCAGAACTAATCTTTTTCGGTGGTACAGGAGGTGTCACCTTTCTGCATATCTCTTCAATTATACGTTTATTCAATCTGCTTTGTATAGCAGCTTTCAATAAAATTCTTTCTACTGCCGTCATTCCATCACCGTGAGAGTATCTTGGAATTTCTGGGTGGATTAAAACATCCACATCATCCAACCACGGAGGATAGTAAGAGTTTTGTTTTCCTGAGAGTTTGTGATGCAGCTTAATCAGCAAGGACAGTATGCTTTCCTTGACTTCTAGAATGGCTGTGGTTAGCTGTGGAGTTGCACCAGGTGCTGACCATTTCATGGATGTTTTGGGCCGAACCACCTGATTTGCCTCACTGGTGTTCCGATTGATGATCTCCTGAAATTTCTTTCTACGTTCTGCGACCAAACTGAACACTTGAGCTGTCCCCGAGTTCTTGGGAAAAAAATTACAACATTTAATCTTCAAAAATACAAGTATAAACAACACATATTTATAAAACTATTGATAATATTTTAAACTGGGAGGATAAGAACAAAACATTTTAAGTTTCCTCTCCCCTTCCAAAACATATTGAAATTTGGTATAGCAAAATACTAACCCTGCATGTCATATTTTTATACAAATTTGTTATACACAGCTACATAAAAAGCCAAGTATAAAATGAAAATATCATCCATACCAAGACAACTAACAACCGGCTTTGCTCTAGTCAAACTTAGAATTCTGTAAGTAATATTTCCTTACTTTTTCTGGAATATTCATGATTTCAGTATCTTTATGTCATTTAAATGTGTTATTGAAGTCTACTGAGAGCTGCTGCACAATGTAACTCAATCCCACACAGGTAAACACAGGTGAGCCAACACTGTTCCAAGGGCATTGTCCATTTTGTGTAGATCTATTAGCTGAGATCCAGAAGCCACATACCCACATTTGCAAGCAGAGCTTGCTATTCAGAGCACGAGTGCAGTTACATTAATGGCAGAGCCCGTTCAGATGTTTCTATTCTATGCTGTCCCTACTGTCAGTTCCGAATTAAGAATACTTGGAAGCAACTCGCATATACTGAGAGGTGTTTCCTGACTATTTTGAACAATGAAATTCAGAATGTTTTAACATCTTACCCTTCTCAGAAGGCTGGGCAGCCAAGAGATACCAAATACTTCAGAGATCAAATATAAAAATGGGATTCTGACAATTATCTCACCTACCTTCTGTATGTTTTAATATATTTCATCTCACCCACCTACTTTAAATTTTGATCTATTTTTCTAATATTAACATGCAAAAGAAATACCCGTTGTATTTCACTACATCTCGCATACACTAATCTGAAGTGCTGTATACAAAAGATACAAAAAGCAATCCTGACATAGAGATTATATTATCTACCGGCTATAAATCTTTCAGGATCCCACCATTTACATACTCATTTTGTTTTTACAAAAAAAAACCAAATAAACCTGCGATTAATAATTTCAAATGCACTTTAACTATAAGATAACCTACCTAGATTTGAGAAAGCTAAGACTACTCTACATTATTAAATGTTAGTAATATCTTGGCAAGACAAAGCAGGCCTAAACACAAAGCTCAAGCAGTAAGCTATGAATGTCGTTTTATATTTGATAGAAAGCTTTTATTTCAAAATATGTTATTAAAAATGTACGGGCATTTCTTTGCTTAAATTCTACTACCTAAGATTACAAACAAGAACATGAAAAAAGCATGAGTCCTTGCAATATGAATTAAAAGGAAACTGAGGAAAATTAAAAGATTTCACTGAATGTTAAGGTGAGCGCAATTAAAGCCATGTTGCTAGTTAATTGCTTAGGAGAACAAACCGCACACAAATCTACCTCTCTCTGGAGGTTCTTCCGCCTTGAACTCTGGTAGATTGAGGACAAAAAAAGTCATTAAATACATCAGCTGGAAGGAGGTATCATTTGTAGTAAATTATATTTCTGTTATCAGTACACTTAGGAAAGATTACTGGAGGGAAAAAAATTCTAATAAATTAATAAAAACAGTAAAAAAAATAATCCTCACACAGGCAATAACAAAATAATCTAGGAAAAGGACTGGTATTCGTATATACTTACTTGTGATGAAGCTAAACCTTCAGAACTCGTACTTGCAGGTGGCTCCCTCTTCACTTCTGGAGCAGTTTCTGGTACTCTAACTCGGACATAGTTAATGAAGTGACGCATGTTAGAAACCAAATTGCTACCTGGAAACCAACTATCATGGCAACGCTCTTGTCCACCTGCAGATTCCTAAAATAACAAAAACACATAGTATACTTTCTCTTATGTTTTACAATAATTCATGTTGTTTTTCTAACTGTATTACAGAGGCCATGATCTCCCCATGAGATAGGAAAAATATGTTGAACAGTATGTACCTCACTAAAATTGACATATCTCTTAAAAATTATATGTCTGATGTCAGCCATGAGGACTACAGGTCTGATAAATACATCAATCTACACATTTCATTAGAATATAATCAAATACATGCCATCAGTGCTATCTAGCACTAGTAAAAGGAACTACTCAGAGTCATCCAAAGCTGCACAATCAAGGATTAATACAAAAAATCCAAACTACACAGAAGTCAATCTCTGGAGGGAAAAAAAAAAAAAAAAGCAGCAGATCCTTAGTCATATAAGCAATGTTAAACAGTAGGAAAAATTATGAAAGTCGTATACCATAAGGGAATCTGGAATCATTAAAATAATGGCTCTTTATGTTCAAGTTCTTATCAAAAGCAGAGTTAAAATTTTGGCTAAATTCACATACTTTAGAATATACAGAGCTTTAGCAATAAAATGCTCAGTGATAAAGGTTTCAGTTGAAAATCTAGAAATTTAAGCAAGTTTTAGATTCAACCATTCTACATTTCTTTTGCACCTATTTTCAATCACTAATTTACAGAGTAGTAAAGATCTAATCAATCTGTGTTGTCAGGTTATACATACAGAAACTGTTGAAAAACCTAACAGGATACCATACTCCACAACAGCATGCAATTTTCTTATTTTTGTTTGCTTAGTTGATCCCTGCTTAAGTAAAGACAGATATTTTATTTCATATGGTAAAATTATAATTTTAATAAACATCTATTTTTAAAGATTATTGTATCATTAGACAATATTTTATATTTTAATGAAAATGATGGTATTCATTCTTACCTCTTCATCTGCCTCTTGTTCTGGAGAATTTTCCAACCCCAGCTCAATCAAGTACAAAACCATGCAAAGCACATGTTCTGATAAATTCTGATGATCCATTAATATCTAGGCAGAAAAACAGACATCCACATCTTAGAAGGTTTTGATACTCTCACAATCCCTATTACAAAAAAAAAAACTGCCAAAAACCTGATGGACATCATCTAACCTAAACTGGAAGGTAAATGAAGTAGCCATGCATCTTCTATGAAGAAGCTCAGGATACCACCTACAAATTTTAGCTCCGAGCACAACCTTCCAGGTTTAGCCACGCTAGGAAAGGGAGAAGGTCTTAAGCCCCAATGCGATTTTTGTCTGGTTTGGGGGGTATTTTTCTTAATTAATCCCTGTGCTTGCAAGAGCTGTATCATGAGATAGGAGTATCAGTTAAAAAGAAAAGACTAGACAGGCAGAGCACCGTAACAACACTTGTGACCCTAGTATATTTTTGGTAGATGCTGAGTACTGATTTTAGCATTTAAAAGAGTTTTCTTTTTTTGCACAGTAACACTTTTAAAGTCCTAACATATGCATAAAAGTTCAGTGAGGAAAAAATTATTTTCAAGAGCAGTGAATTGCCTATTCAAGTTCCTGGAATATCTACACTAGAACATCAGCAAGATATTTTGAACTTCACTCTTGTTATGACTGAATGCTCCAACAAGATACCTGATTAGTGATTATGCTATAGGATCCAAAAAAAAAGTTCCAAGTAGGCCAAGAAAAGTAAGAATAACAACATTAATATAGCTCTCCAATAACAGTACTGGGTCACTACTACAAAAGAAGACATGTAGTTTTGGATGTGATGGATCAATAGGAGTGTTATATTTAAAAGACAGGAAATCGTTATTCCACTCACCCTATTAAGACTTCAGTACATCTAAATGAAAAAAAATCCCAGTGTTCTGGATAATACACTTTGAACTCTTCAGTTTTTATTTATTTTTTTTCAGGGTTATTAAAAATTATTTTAAGGTTTAGAAAAAAACTAACCTTTGAGCATCACCACAAAAGCAAAATTAAATCATACATCTCCTTCCAGTCAAACAAACTTGTACCTTAAATTATTACTAGTTCAAGCTGTGATTTACTTTAACAGCAAAGTGCCAGCTAAAGCTGCACAGATACCACTACTGTCAGCCACAAGCAAAGAGCTACTCTTAGCCTTCCCTCCCTAATTCATGTGATCAGTCACCATATGGCCCAATGAGGTCCTAGTTCTATAAAAGATGCCTGGATAACTGGGAACACCAGAAGAGTTCATATGAATTTAGTTCACAAACATCTTCACATAATCTTTTTAAATTACAAATAATAGATAACCTTATCTTTAATTTAATAAACGCCCATCTTTTTTCTAAGATAGCTTCCACTGCATTGAGAGGAAGAATCAGTGCTCCTGAAATTAAAAACCAGGACAACTCTCCTCTTGAGAATATTCTGATTCAAAGAGAAGAAAATGGCAAAAGTCTGCAAGATACCAAAAAAGTGGATGAGAAAAGATGTTTAAAATTTCATTGTAGACAGGCTAATATAGAAACTAATATTTTCAGAGTGTAGCCTAGTAAACTTTTAAATACAACTTGGTTTTGAAGGGGCCAAATTTCATAAGCGGACACACCCATTAAAAACATCAGAGAGATAAAGTTCTTAGAACAAATACAGTTTTACAATAGCTTTTCTAAATTATGTTTGAACATCTGATTTAGTCAAACCCAATCAAGTCTGAGATTACAGAGATTAATTACTTTATAAAAGCACTTGGTATCACATGAATATGAAAACCATGTGGAGTTGTACCAGTCAGAATGAAGTCACATTGACTAACACTTCTGAAAAGTCAAATCATCAAATATAGTTTACTGTTCTTCTGTAGCCACTCCCAAAAGCCAAGAAATATAAAGGCTGTCATAAATTGGCAAAATTTCACAAATAGATAAAACATCATTTAAGTCAATCTATGGAATCAATCACTATGTAATTTCTACCATCCATAAATCTGGTAGAAAAGCATTTGGCCTTCCAGCTAAAATAGCAACATAGAAATGTTAAGATTCTTAAAATTTAAGTCCTTGAAGCTTCTTACTGATATAAGAGAAAAAAATGGCCAAAAAATCCCCAAGCAAGACAGTAAAAGATGATGCATTCTTTCCCTGCATTCTCCATTTTTGTTCCATGTCAAAATATTATTTAATCTTCTACATAATCCCAAACTGTCCTTTTCTTCAGCAGCTTCCCTGTAAGTCTCCTGTCTAGTACTTTTCCCAGGTATGCTCCTTCCCCAGCCTCTGCTACATACTACTATATCTCAGCCTCATCCTTCACCCTGGAGTAATAAGGCAGCCCGGCCCCTGCCCAGCTCTGGTGTGGGGCATACCTGGTCTGGGGCTGACTTCCTTAAGACTTGAGCAGTTAACAGAATCAAATAAACAGCCACGGGGCATGTGCATAATGTAACAGTTTGGCTAAATTCAGATCCAGAATCTTGATAAAAGAATGTTTAAAACATGGGTAAAGGCAAAGTATTTTGTCCTCACTTCATTCTTGGAAACTCATGCCAGAAGAGGCATTCAGAATGAAAAATGTCATCTGTTTGTTAAGTTTCAGCAAGATAAGGAACTAGATATCTGACAATGGAAAACCTTGACCAACCATTAGATGCTGTACTACTGAGCTTTCAAAAGGTATAGTCTCTGTACATGAAATTCAGTCTTCACCATAACATGTCTCATTCTATTATGGGTGAGGAAGAATCAGTAGTAACACAGACAAAGTTTTTATATTTTATATTTTTAAAGTAGATTTTTGAAATTGCACTAATTACATAGCAAAACCTATGGTTTACCAAAGTCATTAATTTATAAGAAATATGAAGCTTCTGAGAAAAAAGCCCTTTCTGTCATAAAGGTGAAATGTATTGAATGAATTCAGGCACAATCTTAAGTCTTCATTCATCTTAATGATATACTGACAACTTATAGGACACTTCATCAGAGAAAGAGATCAGCTGAAACAACTCTGTGCGAATAGGCATAGGTCTTTGTGAATATCACACAGTTACTGCTACACTTAGCAACAGGTATTTTCTATTCAACAGAAGTTTAACAATGAAACAAAACAAGAGCTTTAGGGGAGCTGGGAGCACTTAAAAGAACACAAAAGGAAAGTCTGCCCAGGAAAAGCACTACTGTGGCTCACTCAATCCACTTTTTATAGTCCCACATCTGCCTCTGCAGCACACTGCTTTGAAAGTACTTTCCAAGTAGAAAAACAGATTCAGAGTAACATACTCTTCAAAAAGGATGCACTTCTCTTAAAGAGGTTAGCCAACTACCAAAGACAAAACCAAACACACTTTAAAGGCATCAATGAGTCCTGAAAAACAAGTGCTATAACATTATCAAAAGCCAGAACATATCCAGGAACTGACGTTAGAACAAACTGCAGCTATGAGATGTATTTTCCGTTTAGGATCTAAAGCCATCAAGATTATATTTATTTGAAAAGGCTGCTGATGCCTTAAAACTCTACAGTGGGAGCCAAAGGAACATCACTCACACCACCATGCTCCCAGAAATCATCATGGAACAAAAATTCAAATGGCAACCCTGATGGTTAAGATAGTGTTCCTCAGAGTAGAAGAGTAGGACAGCTCATCCACTTGAGTACCTGACTTAGTGTATGTGTATGTGAAATACCATTCGTAAATAATGAAAATGGTAGAAATCATCATCATACTAGATTCATAAAATAAAACAAAATTTAAGTTATATAAACTTGAATCTGACTACTGTAAATGATCTATTTAAAAAAATCATAATTCTAAGACCTCCTGTTCTGAAAAAGTGGAATTAAAATACCGGACTTAATGAGAATTATGACTGTACCTTGTAAAGCAGCGTGAACAGCACAATGTGCAGGGTTTTACAGTGCAAAAGCTTTATGAGACCTTTGTAACTTGGATGTAGTGGTGTTCTTTTCTTGTAAGGAGGCCATGGGTTCCCAGGGAATTTGCCACTTTGCTTTAAACTGTTGAAACAAATGAGACTTAGGTTAAACACTGTAATAATGTAGACAGCTGCCACTGTTACAAACTACCCCAAATTCTTTTAGTTTAGACTGACTTTAGAATTGATGAGCATTTCTAAGCCATTTAATTTATTTCAGCAGCATTCCAAAAATTGGAATGTATACACAAACTGAATCCAGTCTTATTTTTCTGTGGATTATCACTGATGTAAACAACCTTTATTTATAAAGTTAAATGAAATTGTAGTTACTGCTATGAATTTAAGATTCCATTTTCATTCTGAGAGGCACATAGAAGAGATGGAAAACTTTTCATTTCACCCAAATCCACAGGTTAGTCAGACATCCAACACAGGAATCTCATATCTGTCAGAATGGATTACAGGCAACGCTAGGAAACGCTAGACTAAATTAGCTATAGTTGACAGTAGCAGTACTATAGTATCTATGAACTTAAAAATTAAGTGTTAAGTTCAATGTGGGCCCACATTTCTAATAAAAAGCTGGAATCCAGTGCAGTAGACAATGCAATTATTTAACAGAGTACTACCTTGCTCAAAATCACTTACAGCATAAGTTTATTATGACCCTTTGACTTAATGGAATGAGCACAGGGGCAGAGGATTGTGTCACTAAGTTTATTATAAGCGTTTTTTAAACTTGATTTTTACTCCCAAGGTGTGAAATAAAAGAGAACCAAATTACATTAGCTGAAACAAGGATCTGTAAGGGTAAGAAGCTGTAATGGACATAACGTTAACTGACAGAATTGAGACCAAAACACCTTGTTTCTTAGAACTTAAAAGGGTGCCAACAAATGTTTTTTTTCCTGTATTTAAATCAGAATTCAATTTGTCCATGGTTTCCACCAAGGATGAATACACAGAAAAAACCCACATTGTCTTCAACATAATTTCATAACACAGAACACACTAGTACTGTGCTTCATGTACCTAAATGTAAAATAAATAAAAATAGATAAGGCTGCTTTCTTTAAGTAATTTGTAACTGATTTTTAAACTTTAACTTTTGGTTAAGTTATTCTAACTATGATGACATTCACTACTTTGTCTGTGGCACTTCAGATGTATTTTTAAACGTTTATGGAAGAGTAACAGACTAGGCTAACCAAAACCCTGATACTGCCTGTAAATTTATAAACCATTTACTCAAGGACAAATCTGGGGCCTGAAAACACTGATAACGTGACTAGCATTACCACACAGCGAAAACAAAAGAAATTTTATGCAATGAGCAACAATATGTTACATTTCTAAAAATTATGCAACTTACAATGCTGTATATCTGTCCATTGCAGACTGCACATCTCTACGGTAAACCGTTCTAAGTATTACCATGACAGGGTCAAATTCCTTATCCCACACTTCAGCTGTTGTTTAAAAGAAGTCACATGTTAAAATTCTCTTTACAGACCTTACAAGTTATTCTAGAATATCTTCTTAACTAGCTTTAGTTACATCATTTTCTATTATAAAATACTTTTGCAGCAGAGTAGTACTTTTTTACTAATTCTTACTAATAATGCTTACTATACTATCACTAGTACTTAACAAGATACCAAAATTTCACCAAAAATATTTTTCTTAGTTCCAAAACAAAAAAATTAGCAATTAAGACAATAGGTCTTTCTATTAACAAGCTTTATTTTTCTGCCTCCTAGCTTTCTTTCCTTTTATGCAATAACTTACAAAGTGGGATAAAAGATAAAAAGAAAAAACATGTATTTCTGATAAAATAACAGTTGAAACACATGCAGAAGACAGGTTTTTTTTAAATTATGAAATAATTAAAACCCTAAGTAAATGTATTTATCCAATTATAAGTATATGAAGGCAGCCCCAAAAATGTCTTTTCTATATGCATCTCATTTTGCTCTTTATTTCCGAGTACATGTAAGAAAAGGCTTTAATTATTTTTCACTTGGTACTTGATAAGCACAAAGAGAGGAAGCAAAGCCTACAGAATAGTTAGCAGGTAGATGATATTTAACTATTAAGTGCAGTGAGCCAAATGACTACAACACAAGTTTTTGTTCAGTCTCTAAAATGGCCAAGTTTCTTATGAAATAACATTTGTGAAGAAGTCTATGATGCCTTTGTTTTATAACTAATATCTATGCATTATTTTGTCATTAAAATCTTAGTTATCTGTCTAATTTAGTAGCTCTAAAGTAACATCCAGAATGGCTTTTCAGAGCAATCAAACAGAAAAGTCTAAACAGACTATAAATCAAGATATCCCATATAATCCCATTTAACTGCTATTTTTCTTCTATTTACAAGTTATTATAAAACAAAACTAAGTTTCAAACGTAAAGCCAAATGAAGCTGTTCATTCTATTAATTGTTTGGAAGTGTTTAGTTCCCATAACACAGCCGTATGAAGGCAAGATTCAATGATCCCAAAGGAAGAAGAAAACCAATGGATACAGAATTTTAGCTCCACCAGCAGGCATAAAACAACACAAGCACTTCCAACATTCTTTAAAGTTTTCACAGGCAAAAGTAAGCAGCTTTATCATGCTTTTGAGATTAATTTCCCCCAAGCGGGAAGAGAAGTGGTCTATATTGCTGTTAAACCCCTGCTAATGTTAACAGTTCTACAGATACCCTGATACGCTGCTGAGAGAGAACACTTAGCACAGTTTCTACTATGTATGAAAGATGGTCAAACTTAGCTTGCAAAAAACCTTTTTTTTTTTCTGGACAGAGTTTACTAATGCAGTCTGAAACACAGACCAAGCTTGTTTGGGTTGCTAATGCACAATGAGAAAAAAGGACTAAGTGATGGAACCATATGGGCAATACTAGAAATGCACACAATTCCACAGAGAACAGGAAGAACTATGTCCCTTTTTTTTTTTTTCTGGACTTTTTTTTTTTTTTAACCAATGGTTAATGTAAGCAAAAAATCTGGGGCTTCTGCAATCATAAAATAGATTCCTCTCCCCCTTCCCACCCAGTTTAGAGAAACACGGGATTAGGGGTAATGGATCTCAGCATGACTTGTTTAAACTGTGACGTGTGCCACAAACTACAATTCTTAAAAGCAACTGGATTATCACTATTCTTTTTGAGAACCTCTATAGTCTTATAAAGATTATGAACACTTAAAAGGCTATAACACACAAAAAAACCATGCTGGCTTTAATTCCTGCAGAAGCTCTTTCAGTTTTTTATTCCTTTAAGAAAAAGGGACTCTGCATAGTGTTACAAATTACTTCAGTATTCCCTGCTTTAGATGAGACACTAAAATTTTTAAAATAAACAATGTATTCCAGAGGTAAACTGTCATTACAAAAAAAAAAAAAAATACAAACACAAAACCCCCCAGAACACTATAATCTAGCACCAGATTCCCTGAAGTGTTAAAGTGTTACAATTAAAAATACCATAATACTTTTTTTCCTTCACAGTGTTATGAAAAAGATCAGCATTCCATGAGCTCCAGAAACCAGACATGATGTAAGGAAATGCAGTTAACTGAATAGTAAAATAAAGATATTTTAAATACATAGGTGTTAAGCTGCCTAATAATTACACATCAAAGAACCAGAATGAATCAATTTCCAAAACTCTAATTTCCCAAAATTACTTCACAGTTGTTAATTCGTACAAAAATAAGGGCTTCACTAACTCAGGGATCTCCCAGTACAAAAACTGGTAAACAAGTTAGTACAGTGTTAGTTCCTACATTAACAACAACAAAAATCCACAAAAGAACACAGCCTACAAACCAAATGGTTTCAAAATTGTTGGACCCTGACCCTGGCAGTTCTCAAATGAGGTACCCAGTGGGAGGAAGGAGTTAATCCCTCTTCAGCTTTGCCATGAGCTGAAGCACAACCAGAGCACGTGGAGCATTTCAGATTCCTACAGGCTTATCTGCTCAGTGAAAGGAAACAGGAATGGAACACTGAGCTCTTAAATTCTTCCTCTCCTTTGATATACCAACATTACCTTGAGTCCAATTTAGATGACAAGCTGGTCAGAGGAAAAAACTTGTCATTTTTGCACTGTATGCATTGTAGTATTATAGGTCAATATTCTATAACCAGTCTAGTCTGAACTTTGTTCTAAAGCCTCACTATCGACTGGGAAAAATGTTACAGTCTACTAAGATAGTTAACCAATAAAAGAGAAAGAATTATGTACCATGATATTTTCAATAATCAAAATGGAGAGAAGTTCAAAGAACTTTGCAACTGACACTTCACTAGCGCAAACATTTCTAAACTCTATGGAACATACCTCAGATTTTTTTAAAATCACATGAATGATTAAGTATGCAGACCAGTGAAATACAAATACCATAATTTTTCAGTTCTCCATTTTTCCCTTGCTTTCTAAGAATACCTGATACATACAAGAAGCTCATTTTCACTCTAGATCAAAATGAATTTATTAAAAACTATTAACAGTCTTTAGCAATACTCTTAAGTATAAGCAATAAGTAATGAAGAAGCCAAGCAAGTTTTGTCATTTTTTGTGGTGGTGGGTTTGGGTTCTTTGTGTTGGGGTTTTTTTTGGGGGGGTTGTTTGGTGGGTTGGTGTTTGGTAGGGTTCTCTTTTTTTGTTAGTTGGTTGTTTTTTAAGAAAAAAACCCTCTGGTTAAGCATCTTACCACTGAGTATGTTATAAGAGGACACCGCGATTACCATACCTTTAGGTGTATACATTCCTTGTTGCATGGAACCTCCAGGTTCAAAAACAGGAGCTTTAAAATCAGCAACTGCTGACAAGACTGATTCAAAGCTTAAGCTTCCTGGAATAATACCACTTTTAGGGTTGGGGTTTTCTGGAATGTAATGTTTGTGTTAAGGAAAGCAAAGTTAACTTAGTTGCAGGACACAGTATTTTACTTCCCTCTTGACGTTTTCAGTCACCCATTTTGGAGGCCACGCTTCGGCAGTGCTCTGTGTTTACCACAAGAGGTCTGTATGCTCCAGCTGCTACGGAACTATAACTATTATTGAAATTAATTAAAGCCTCCTAGCTAGGATATTAACTTTTTAAAGCAAGCCAATTACTTCATACTTGGCTCAAAAGGCCAGTATTAAATGACGAATAAAAACTACTATCTATAGTGTATATAGTTTTTGTACTTGCTTTTATTTACTAATACTTTGGTTCTCTTCATAGCAAGAATATTTTGCATTTACAGCTAAGTGCAGAAAAAGCAAGTAAATAGCTTGGGATCCACAAACACAATAAGTAATTCTCTATTGTGGCTATTTCTCATTTTTGGAAGAGATACTTAACTGACCTACTGACATTACCCCAAATCACAATAATTACAAACAAGGAAACTTCTGCTTAATGGTAAGTGATTGCTTATAAATGATTCAATTGTTTTACATAGTTAAGTGATGCACCTAAGTGAATCGCTTTAAGTAATTCACTTATTCCACACACTTAAGTGATTGAGTTACCAGGTTGTACTGTAATACTTCGAAATTCTCATTACATATTTGTAATCTCCTCCTTTCCTATCTTTATGAATTTCTAATATTTTTGCTAAATGTCTACCCTTGGATTGCAAGCTCTCATTTGTGGTGCGCAACTGTGGTATGCAAGCTCATCACAAGCTGCTTAATTTGCCTACAAAGTTTAATACACTGATAGCAGTAAAACCTGCATATATATATTCAGCTGTTTGGGGATGTGAACCATACCACTGCGCAGAAGGACTTCCTAGAGCTTCCTATTCTTCAAGTGAGACACTTCCCCCTGTAACACATGCATTTCATTCCAGTTTTAAAGCAGCATTCAGAATTGCTATTATTTGCATTTTTAGCTCTTGATAGCAAAAGCCAATATAGCACAGAGTGGCTTCTTTTTATACTGGCATAAAATCGACAGTAATCAAAGGCTCAAATCCAGATATAGGTGATGCTTGGCTAAACTTTCTACAATGTCACTGGAAAACAGACTTCTCACCTCACACCTAAAAGACTTCTGTAGTGTTAAAAAAATAATAAGAAGAGCAGTTAAGCATTTTGTATCAAAACTAATTTAAAACTATTAAAAAGTATTGCATATTTTATAAGAAAAAACAAAGCTGGAGCAAATGCCTTTGCTGATGATAGTATATGCAAACACACCTTTATGCCATTTGTTATAATTACGTAACCTGAAAACATGTTGTTCAAGCTCCAAAATCCTACTACTATCCAGGTACCTGTCATTCTCATTCATGCACATTAGTTAAAATATTCCAAGGATATGAGATCCAGTAATGAACTGTGTGTTCTGTCATTCATACAGAGCTGGGCTACCATCTCTGCTCTGAGGATCTCATCATCTGTCATTCCTAGAATAATAAAATTTAAAAAGCCATTGAAATAGCATGATTTAAAGACACACATTCAGCATACATTTGTCATTAAACACAAGTTAACCTTGATACAAACATTAAGTAATGATACCGTGCTATAAAAATACAGCAAAAGAAAAGGCAGGTGGGGTGCAAACGTTATGAGACACACAACCTCAGTCAGAAAAAAACAGGTACAAACTAAAACTGCTGTCTTTCTGAAAAAGATACAGAATCTTCATGTGATCATATACACAAATCTGCCACTTCCATTAATGGCATTTTTCTCCATTTCTATGCATTTTGTCTGTTTCTAATTCATAAGGGAATAAAATTCAGTAACCAGCAAAAATGAAACCAAGCGTTGAATGCTTTAAGTTACTATATAGCTAATCAGCTTCATGGTAGCTACTACATGTTGAATATAAATGAACAAGCATGTTACATAGAAGTATTCATAAAGCAGTGATTCTTACCTAAATGTAAACGAAGACTTAACAGAAGGACCAAAAATGTTAAGGCTCCTTCCAACATGGACCTTTCATGCTCTGAATCAAGAACTGTATTCTGATGCTGTGATGCCATCGTCAACAGATCTACCACCTTAAATCTACACAGCAAAGGGTAAAGTCAGAAACATGATTCTCCAACACTAAAACACCAATGTGAAATGTACTGATAAACTCAGCATACCATTCACAACAACCCAAAATAAATACAAAGTAAAATGCATTTAATGCAGTAATATGCAAATATACATTGAAAACCCCTTATTTTTAAATTTGTATTTTTATTTAACTACCTATGGAATGTGCTATAGTGGTATTTACTCCCCATGAAAACACCTTACATTTATGAAGATATAAAAGCTAATGCCAATTAATCTGTTTTCAACCCTAATTTTATTCTATCCAGAAAAGCAGACATCCTTTCTGTGCCTCTTACTATTGCAGTTCTACTTATCTCTATTTATCTACTTCTTCAGGCTAGCATAATCTGAAAGCTTGCATATGAACATGTGCAAAACAAAGAAAAAGTGAAGATGCTCAGAAAACAAATTCCTGAAGGTTCACTACTGCACTGTAAATCAAAAGCCAATCCTGTATAAAGTCAAGGCTATACCTTGAGATACCTCTTTCAGAAGAGTCCTTAGGTAAGTGTTAGTTTTGGCTAGGCAGACTTGTACCACTGAAGATGGTTATCAGATATGCACCATTTCTCACACGTGTCATAAATTAGTCAACAGCTAGCACAACAGTAAACAAGAGCATTCATCTTTTAACCCTACCTTTCAAAAACAGATGAAATAAAATAATCTGGGTCCAGCCTAGAGGCACAGACCTGTGGAAGGAGAATAAATTCATTTTATTCAGTAGTTAGTTTTGCCAACAAGCATTGGCTTGGTTTCTCACAAAACATAACTTACTTGCAGCAGATAAATGTCAGGATCAATCATTGAATTGCAGAAATGAGACTGCACATAAGTCATGGCCTGTCCTTTAATTTGTAGACCATTTCTAACCCACATGTTGCTGTGAATTTCAGAAAGACTTGCCTGTTCAGATAAAATAAAAGAAGAATTTACAAACATTTCAGCTATTCAGTTCAATGTTAGCAGATCATCAATATATTATCACACATATGTATACATACACACTATATCTTTATATAAAAGTATACTTTTTTTATATTAATCTAATTCTCCTGGGAAGTGAGGGATGAAAAGGAACCACTGCAAGTTTATGAAACAGATATCATACTTTCATGAGAAAGCATATTTCAGACAACAAAAGTGATCAAAGCCAATGAAGTGATTCATTTATGTACTTATTAAAATCTTGAAAAGTACTCCAAAGATGAAGGCATCATGGTTAAAATGAAGTTAGATATAAAAGCAGTGATTACAAATACTGCCAACTACCACTTACATACAAATAAATACAAATTTGTAAATTAAAAAAATGTTGCAGGGTGCATCCACTCTTGAACTCATTTTCAATTTAAAACATGAAATTTTCAGATTCAGGTTTCTTCTCAACTTGCACTCCATTGGTGAACTCTATGAACACGCAATTCCATGTTTTCAAAGGGCTGGTTCCTCCTACCCTTTTGAAAGTGCTATAGTGAATATTATTACCATACTACTCAAAGTATGGTAACTAATTCCACACATTTAATTTTGGCAACTGGAAAAAAAATAAAAAGGGTTCACCCTAACTGCCCAGTATATTCTACTTTTTATTGTCATATATTGCTTATTTTGATACTCCACAATTAAGACATACCCCCCCTTGTTAAATACTTCTAAATATATTTAAATGACTGAGGTTAAAAGAATCAGACAAACTTTTTTTTGCTGTATATCTCTACATCTGCATCAAAGTCAGAAGCCTGCCCATACCTGAATCTGAAGTGGGTGAATCATGAGCTTCATCAGCATCTCCTGATCTGGCAAGATAGTATCCAGATCTAGTTCTTGGCATTTGACAGCCTAGAAACAAAAGCAAGCACATGCTGTACTGAAGAATTGCACTTAACAGGGAATCTCCATCTCCTGCGCGACTGAAACATGCGCTTACCTTACTTAAAAACATGGCAAAGTAACGGTGCAGTGGCAAATGAAAAGTAACTTGGTTAGGAGCTGGCTGCAAGTAAAATGAAGACATTTTAGTATCATATAATAAAAAACCAAACCTACAAATGTCTTTGTCATAACCACTGAGAACAGCATCTTGCACGTCTTTATTTGATGGACTTACTTTCCACTAAGCTAGTATTACTTCATTCCCCTGCACTTTCAGATGATTCAAAAATCTCCTTTGTTCAGACTGTTGTAGTTTATCTCTTACTAAGCCCCCAGTAGCTAATGATACTCTGAATTGATGAGAGTATTGCTTGCTAAGGTGGCAACACTGCTCCCGCCCCCACCTTATCAGAAGAGGACTTCTGTTTTGCCACTGCTTCAGCTCTTCATTCAGCAGAACAGTAGTACATCAACAGCACTACTTTTAAGACTCACACAGCTTAAGCTTACACCAGAAAATCTAAACCATCAAGACTCTACAAATAAAGGATCCTAGCACATCACATTACAACTATTAACTACGAACTCCAATTTCAGCAAGGCAATCCTTTTTGAATCAGTACATACAATGATGATTTAATCTAATGGCGGGGAGGTTGGGGGGTGGGTGTGGGGAGTGTACTACCTTTGAAGTCTAATCAGATTTTCACAGTACTTTGCTTAAATTCACTAAGGTTGTTTACCTCATCTACAAAGTTGATAGCATCGAACCAGTCCTGAAGCGCTTCAAGGCAGTATCTGACAACATTTCGTGTGTATTCCTGTGTTTCCTGTAGTAAGAGAACCAGTATACGACACGAGCCAAATCAGTTTGAAGTAAGCATCACTGTTTTCCTACTACAAATAAATGTGATTATTTCAAGAACAATTTGACAGTACATAATTTATACCCTTATCATACGGAAATTAGTATTAAGATGGCTTGTTACCCTGAAAGATTATAATTTCAATGGTGAGAATTAAGCACCTTCAGAACGGTCAGCTGGTCCTAGTGCCGACTGTTGTTTAATTTATCCATTTATTTTTACCAAAAAGTTAAAAGATGTAAGCACACAAAAAATTCTTCCCATGCAGTCAAATGGAATGGCTAACGTCCTGTAAGTTTTATCTACTGAATGGTCCTTACAGTTTGCTAACACAATGCACCTGAAATGCAAATGATAACACAATACCGCATAGATTTTAACAATAAGCAAACCTTGTAATGATTGGATGATATAACTCGCTAACAATGCCCTAAAACTATAACATATTTCAGATTAAATCACGTATTTCAAGACTAGAGCTGTACGTTACCATGCAGGAATGAAACAGTGATATGCAAGACGGGAAGGTGGGAGGGGAGCTAAACCAAATTGCTCTGTGATCAGCAGAACTTACAAAGCCTCATTTCCTACAGACATTTCCTTTAATCTTCCCTCCCCCATAAACACAGACTCCAGACCTGCCTCAGACTTTCAGGATATCTCTGAAACACTACTCATGCAAAAGCCAGTAGTGCTTTGGCCAGCCAGAACCTGTGCAAGTGCCAACCGGCTCAGTCAGACACCTTTTCTCATCAGGAAACACAACAGCCACACTCCCATCCTGCTACTCCACCCTCTATGGTGGTCAGGCTTTCCCTGTCCTACAGGGCATGAGCTGGAATCTCTTCCCACCCGTTAGGTTTCACTAAGCAACTACAACAACTAAGCTATGAGACTTCTAAAACTTTCTGATTTTTTGAGAACAACCAAAGGGCTCAAACATGACAAGGTGAAGACATGACTAACGTGCCAACAGGCGGAGCAAGGAAGCATACAGGCCTTAAACAAAAGGCAGACCTTCCCGTGCCTAAGCTAAAAAGAAAGGGATACTTCAAAAAGCCAGAAGCTGTAATTCAGTTTTCAAATAATAATTTAGAGTCATAAATTGATGTATTCATAATGTATCACTATAACTTATATCATGGAAGGGCTTTTGCAACTGCCTCATTTAAACTGTTTTAAAACTGCTTGGTATACTCACTTTTTTCAGTGCATAGTTCAATTCAGGTATTAATGCCTCATGGACACTCATGACTCTTAAGAAGCTAATTTCAGAGATAAGTATTTATTTCATAAAAATAACCAATAAAAAGTTTTTTTCACATGTTAAGTATTCCTATAAGCTGATGGATACCATTTTCACTATAACAATGTATTTTACAGTCTAGCAAATAGTAACAACTCTTTGCTCTAGTTAGGAGACCATGACATGTCAGAATCCAAGAGGGTTTCACCTCAGGTTGTTAGTAAAACAACACAAACCCATAAATTACTCCATCCCAAATCATAATTAAATGCCTATTTGCAGACACAATCAACATTATAATCACATTAGGGACGATTTATGTATCTCCTTTCCCACTGAACGAAGGCAGAATGACTCAGAGACATTTATCAAGTTCTTCATCAGTTTAGAAATTATTCCGTATGTACAGTCATACGGAATGACTGTACACATCCTGAACTTGTAGTCGTCATTCTGTAGACAATGAATTAGGTACAAGCATGAATTCTATACTGACTATACACAGAATCTGAGCTGATCACAGTTTTATGTATTTGGTAGACAAAGACAGCAAAACCCAAGACTTTTCAAAAACAGAAAAAGGCAGACCTTTCATATTTGAGAACTCTATAATAAATCATGAATAAATAAAACAAAGAATAAGAACAGAGAAATGTTAGTCTTACCCTAACTTTGCAGTGTGACAGAAGACCCCACATTGGCTGGGCACAGGCTTCCAGCTCAGCAGCAAAGGCAGCATAGTAAGTCTGTGATTCAAACTCCACATGCTCATTTAATTCTCGTTTATTTAAATTCATACCTTCAAAGATTTAAGCAGAGTTATACAACCAAATATTTAACTAGGGCTAAGTGGAATGCAATATTTTTAGTGTTATGCATTGACACACCTATTAAGACAAAAAAACCCACAAAGTGTAACAATCTTATCTATTAGCAAAATAATGGGTGAAATATGAGAACAATATCAAGGTTTGAACAGGAACAGACCAAAAAACAATAGCTCTAGATTGGCTAGTAACTGGAGTTCTTGCTGTTCAGGTGATGTTAACATGGACAGCAACCCTTCTACTTGGAAGCTCATTTAGTCAATGGGAACATTTGGATGGAAAATATCTGATCCTCTTTCCAGGCAGAACATTTTCAGTATTGCGAAATTAACAGTTTAAAAATATATTTTTAAATAATAAAAAAGTTTCTTCACAGCAACACTTACAAAAAGATCCAGATTTATCAGATTAGTTTATCTGATATTTAAATTTAGACCTTCACCAGTAAAACATTTAAAGTACAAATCGTAACTTGTGCTAAAATTTCAACCTGACAATTCTGGCACCATGAATCTCAGTCAAGTGTGATGCAATTGCTCTTTAACTAGTCCACACAAGATCCATTAGATCACTTTTAAATCTACCTGTTTTCTAGAATATACTGTTCCCTTCCAGCAATACAAACTTATGAGAATACTAATGAATATTTACATTCAGCAGCGTAAGGATTTTGCTACTGCAAACATTTAGCTGTCTTAACATCCTTGTATCAGTACTGTTTATAAAAGTCACATACCTTGAAAGAATGATACAAAATTCATCCATGTTACCAGAAGACCATGATCTTCCAAAAATTTCTTTGCCACACTTTGGTGTGAAAGTATGTTTATAAAATCACTAACCAGGGGCCAGTAAGTATTATTCTTCAGTAGTGCTTCCCCACAATTCACCACAACATGTAAACTGTTTTCTTCATCTAAATTAAAAAAAAAAAAGTAATACTTTTTTTTTTTTCATTCTTTTTGTAACTTTTAAATAAAGTTACAAGATAATGCGAAATACCAGTTAGGATTTACTGTAATGATGCTATCACACACAGACAAAAAACTGCAGAAAAAAGAATGGTTGTTTTGCGGTACCTGAGGCTGTTTTCTCATCACGGACTCATCAACATAGATCCCACTCTAGTAGGAGACACGCATACTTTGAACAATATCACAACCTTTGAAAGCAGTTGATTAGTGAAACCATCACAGCTATGCCTTATTTGAATACTCTCAAGAAGACGATCAAATAATACAATTCCTATCATGAACATCTGAAATCTATTTTGAATTTTACACACTTTCAGCGAGCAAGCTACCTTACAGTATGCAAACAGGAAGCTGGTGATCAACACCTACAGTGGCATGTTGAGTCTGAGGAGGACAGCAGAGAAAAGCATTTCCACTCTGAATCTGGGACAGAGAGAGGGCTTATGCAGCCTTCCAGAGACTAGGGGCAGAGAAGGTTCCCAAAAGAAGGGGCAAAGAAAAAGAGAGAAGAAATTGGGGGCAGAAGGTGGGGTTGAAGGGTACGTAGAATTCTCCTCCCTGAATCACAGAAGTACATCCTCTACAGCTGTCAAATCTGTTTATAGATTTTCATGTGAGGGACCCCAGGGAACACCAGAAGGGAAACAGTATTGGCCCTGGATTCACGATCCAGGGGAATAACTTCCAGCACCTGTCTGTCAGTTGCTATTTCAAGCAAACAGAAGAAAAAATCTTGCACCTGATGATCAGCTTTGGGGATGGCTCTTCAGTTCAAATGCACTGAAGGACCCTTGTAGTTACTCTTTTAGACAATGAAAGGGTCATAAGCAGTATGGAACAGCCACAGCTAGAAAGACTGTTAATAAGAGACTCCTGCCTCCAGCTGATGAAGCACTTCTGTATCTGGAGAGGTTCCCTTTAGTATATATGTAAGCTTTTTTCCTCCCCTTTGCTGTAACTACTGAAGAAAATTCTTTCTTTTTACTGTAAGGTTGTTATTTTGTTGGTTTATTGGTACCACAAAAAAAAAATTTACTCTCCTGCCTGTTTTCTAGGTTTTCTAACTTGAAGTCATACAATATTTTGATCTTGACAAGTTTTACTTCTCAAGGACACAGCACAGTCAGTAAAAATATGCTGCTTGAGTTGCACACTACTATAAACAGATACCTTCTTGTTACCAAAAGGTAATATAGAGCTCCATTTCTTAAGATTGACTCTTATCTATTACACTGAAACACTGGAAGGAACAGTAAGCCAGAAGCACTCTGTGCAGCTTCTCAGACTTCTCTGCCACAGTTGATCAAATACTGTTTAATCTCCCTCTTGTTATCTGGTACATCTGCAAAGAAAGGAAACTAGGTCTTGTTGCTCAGCTGCTTGGCTCCCACGTGCTCACAGAGCTTATCCAAGAAAAAGATAACATCTCCGTTGGCTCTGCCTGAACCCACTAAAGGACTTTGCAAAGGACCAACCAATACATGTTGTGGATTCTCTGCCCTGGTGTAGATTAGGCAAATCCAGAGTTACTTCAAATTGGCAGTGGCATTGCCTCTTACTCAGAGTGCTCTACAAGCCAGGGTTAACGTGAGGTCAATCAAATGAAAAGAGGGGTTTTTTCCAAGGATGAACCATCACCAAAAATTTTCCTTGGGGTATAAATTCTTCTTCCATGAAAAGGTGAGTAGAAGGGAACTGCTAATCGAGAGGAAAAAAGTCTCTAAGGGCATAGGGACATAAATCTTCCTAGGGAGCCAGTTTTATCATTTGCACCCATATTTCACCTCCTCAGTCTTTCACACCACGTGAGAGAGGTAAGCTGAACTAGTAACACTTTCGAATTTGGTATCAACACAGCTCCTAGGTCAACTGTTTCAGGAACACAGTTTGTCACTTGGCATCCACAAATACCCTTAATGAACTGTATACTTTTAACAGGTGTCATCTGTCCAAAAGACAATTAGAATCTGCAAGCAACGCAATCTAAATGTGCCTTAACAGATACAATTCCTGCTCCCTGTTCTCCTTGCTCCTCTCCAACATGTTTTCTCCATCTATCCGTTGGCTGGATTTGTAAACTTTGTCTCATTCAGATAATAAACCACCTACTTGTTTGCACTAGCTGCACAAACAGAATTCTTCTCAATTTATTTCACCGGCAGAGACTTCTAACGGACTTTTCACTATTTCCAGCATAAGAGATACGTTGAACTAAACACAAGATACAAGCCCACAGAACTGCAAAAGAAGGCCAATGAGAATATGAGAGGGGAAAAAACCCAAGAGAGTATATCATTAAAATTTTTCTGTCCATTTACAGTATGCCCAACCCCTCATATATAAATCAGTGCCAAGGAAACGTGAAAACACTGAAAAGCACCAGACAGATTCCATGATGGAGTCTTAGCTAAGACAAATCACTGGTGCTGGGGAGGAAACAGGTGACTTCATGGCTTAGGATAGGTGCTCCAGGGGTAAGTCTTGTCTCACAAATCTGTAACAAATATATCTGATGTTATTTAACTTACCAGCTCCAGCTTACATAGTTAATTACCAGGAAGTTTCTTCAGAGAATGCCTAATCACAATCACAGCCTTTTTCTGTTTGGGTGCAAATTCTGATCCATTACAGAACCTTACCACCATGCTAGCAACTTCCCATAATGACCAACAAGTAAAAACAAGGAGTTTTAAATTACATTCCACCAATATGACATTAGTTTAGCTAAAGTCACCTTATCTCTTTAACAGTTTGTATATCAAGATTCAACATTTTTTTTAATACTGTAAAGCAATCTATGTAGGGCAACAGTAAAATTTCTCATGTTGAAGTGCAGCTGAATGAGGGCACTCTTTATAGCTAGATGACTGAGGATTTCCCATTTCAGTACAATCATTCTATATTAGGTTATATGTAGAGTGGATTCAGAGACAAAAGATACTTCAGCAGCAGAAGTCAGCCTATCCAGAGAGTATTTTTGAATTCAAACTAGGATAAAGAGGGCTGAAAGGCCTGTGGCCTGTTAGGTACATGAAAGCATGAAAAACAGAAGTCAGCAAGATTCATTGTGCCACCATTTTCAGATAAGGACAGGTAAAACAAGCAGGGTAGAAGCTGTTGTCACTGGAAAAGCTACACAGTGTACACTAGTTCAAATTCAAATTGCCACTCTGTCAACCAAAAGCTTGATCAAATGATTATATTTACAAAGTATTAAATCATCCTCCTCTAATTATATCAAGTTTTATTAAGGCAATCAGAGGTGAGAAAAATTAAAATAATTTTAAATACTTCAAATAGCTTGTGAAATACTTTGAAAATATTTTTGAAATTAATAAAGGTCTCAATCTGCATATATAATTTCTCATTCAAATGAGCTTCACGAATAGTGTTTATGCACTTTACACCACAAATGAAGCACCTGCAATACTCTGTATTATAAACTATATAATGTTCCTACAAAAGAAAACCCTACAAACCAAAGGATAACACATCAGTATCACCCTTGATAACTGTCTTTACCATATATTGCTAGATCCTTTGCATTCTTGGGAAGGGGTTGGGGGGTGGGTTGACTACCAAAGAAAGATTAAATTTCCTCTATAATCAGTTTACTATCCATGGAAACAGGCAAACAAACAAATCAACCTACCTTGCAATTCACTTTTAATAAGGCAACTTTCCATCATATATAACAGAACAGTGACCATAATATCCAGCAGCTGACATTCTTCTGTTACTTGGCGTGCTAGTTCTTCATTGCTGAACAACTGAACACTGATATGCACAATTCTATTAGACATTGTGTCTGATTCATGGCTTTTCTTCAGTGTTTTCATAATAAAAGCATAATGCTGAACAAAAGTTTTGGTAAAAGCAATCTGCAAATTATAAAGAAATTTTTACGTTAACAAGCACCATACAAAAATTATAGCTTTCTTTCATTATAATATATTCTTTTACAAAAGTACAATCAACATATCCTAGGAAACCCCAGTTGCCATGACAAACCAAAACTGATGGTCTAACTATCCCACGTCTAGTTTCTAGAAACAGTCCACATGAAAAGACCTATCTATAGAGAGGGGTAACTCACGCCTCCAATTTTATTACCTAATACCAAAATCTAGTCTTCTCATTCTATATTTTCCACACTAGAAAAAAAAAAAACAACAGAAATATTTAAACAAGGTATATAAGGTCTCAGCACACCTGTGAAAGCAGTAAAGTTTGAATATTGAATTTATCCTTTATTTTTTACATCCTAAAACAGGGGATAGCATCTCAAAATCATACATTATGAACAATGACATTAGTGGCATCTAATAAAGCTGCCTTGCCTTGTCATTTGCACTTATCTACCCATGGAGTAAGGTTTTCATTCACCGAGGATGGCATTTCAACACTGAATTTCATCTGTTATGATAACATCCTATGTATTTTTAATAAATCTTTAGCACTTCCACCTAAATAATTAAAGTTATATAGCAAGCTTTGCTATTCTTCACACAACTGTCTAGGGTTTTTAAAGCCATATCAGTATTTAAATATATTGATACATATACATGTAAATCTTAGTACAATTTCTTGTCCCACTCCATTAGCCTCAAATTGCATTGCAAACGAAACTTCTGCACTGCATATACATGTATGCATATCTGCCAGCTTTGAAATCACTTCTCACTTAGTACTTCAAGTTCTGAATGAACACCATCTGGACTTCTTTGGCTTAATAGGAAGAGATAATACAAGCTGTGTAGTGATGAAAATTTTCAGCTCAAAGGCTAAAATCCCCTGTCTATTCCTTCTAGAAGTATTAATCTTTCATAAGCATAAAATTAGAAATTTTAAAACCACCCTCAGGGAGCTGTATTTTCACCAGACTGTATACAAATCACTACTCCATTTTACCTGCCTCAGACTCAGTGCCCCCATATTTTTATTATATCGCTACCATGTTATTCTCATTTAGAAAATATTTCAAAGAATATCATAATTCCATAACACTGCTGTTGGGAACAAAGACTTCCAGCAAATATCCTCAAAATAAAGTTGCTCATGCAAAAAAATGGACCAGGGTGGAGACAGGGATGTCACTGCAGGAAATGCTACAACACCGCTTAACTTGCCTTCCTTTAACTGGTTCACAGTGATGGAAACCTGTATAATGATTGAAAGTGTCTTCTATATACAGCACCCAGCACAATGGTAACTGTTTTCAGCTAAAGCATTTTCAGAACAATATATTCACAATACTTGAAGTAAATAAAATGTCATTCTGGTATTCCAAGGCAGAACAACCCATCATATAATTTCCTTTAAATTAAAGCTTGATACAATTTTAATCACTGTCAATGACACTTAAAACAAACACCAAGATGCTTACACTACTAATGTTAGGCCTCAGACACAAATGACACCTGATATTTTAAGTAGTATATTAATGCTGCTAGTAAAAAAAGTACACCTTTTATACACTACTTCTTCACATTGTATTATCTTTAAATAGGATTCTTTAGGTTCTGTGATGTAGGAACTACATTTTCCTTGTTTTACACAGCATTCTCAATTCAAGTTGATTGCAAAAACATGGTCCTCTAATGACAAATCTTGGATTTTTAATTTATTTATTTTAAATCAGCACACATCGACACTTTTTGTGCTTCACCCACTCTGAGAATGAATTTCTGAAAGTACTGTAGATTCACTATCAATATAGTGCAATGTTAGATGTTCTGTAATACACTTAAAGAATCAGCTTTACTCCTACATTCACTTGGAAGTTAAACAAATTCAACACTTTCCAATTTTGAAAGGAAGAAACTCATTTCCAGAAGTTAAAATGCTGAAATACTCTAGTAAACTGCAGTCTGTATATAAAAACAGCTATAGCAGGCCAAATCAGTCCATCCACCTCAGTACAAGCATGCAGATATTGACATAACACATCTTTCCAAATACACAGTTTCCAGACATTTGCTAAGTGGTTTCCTAAGACAGACATGTTTTCTTAATATTTAATTACCTTCACTGACTGACTTCTATGATCTTGTGCAGCTTCTAAATTTCTAGCCTATGCAAAACCAAAGTTAATTTTTTCATCTGGCCTTTCCTCTCGGTGGCTACTCAATAATTCCAGAACTTTTAAGAGCCTGACATCAACCCCATGTTTCAGTTAGAACTTGCATCTCCCATGCTTATGTTTTCAATGCAAAGAAAAAGATAGTTCTGCCAAGGGAAAACTGTGCTAAAATTAAGTTTCCAATAGAAAAACTGTTCTACAGAATTTGCAGAACAGCACAGCCAGGGTTAGTGAAGTCCTATTGTTGCAATAACTGCCTCAACGTTCACTATGGGAAGTGCCTGATGAGGCACAGTATTTCTGATAACTGTGTTTGTTGATTCATTATGTCTACCAGATGCTTTTTCATTTCTCTACTTCCAGTATTCCAGATTTCAGCAAGGTTCTGCTCTTGGATGATTTACACTCTTTCATCAGCTTCCTCTTGATTGCCAACCCCTTCTTTGCCTTCTCATCGGTCACGTGATGATCAGTCCTATTTCTCTGGCCTTTTGTTTCTCCTCTTGCAGACTACCTTGTCCACACCACACCACCTCTAATTTCTTGGAAGCTTGGGTAAATTTCTCCTCCTTTTTCTTCACTTGTAAATCCTCCAAGCTTCAAATGTCAGAGCATGCTGGAAGGGATGCCTCAGGCACAAATCCTGTAAGGAAAAGACCACACTGTTTGTTGTGCTGCCTCTCTCATATGCAAAAGGGGGGAGGGGGAGAAGAGCTAGTTAATCGAGGATTTTAGCCCACCCCTTTCAACACCTCTTTTTGATACTGGGAATCCTAAAAGAGAAGTTTGCTTTCCTATTTGAAAATAAATCTGTGCAACAGAGATTGCTGGCAGCTCACTGACTGCTGCATAGGGCACTTTAGATTCAGTCAGCTCTCCTATGTTTACACTGGAGGTCAGAGATTTCAACAATTTCAGAGTATGCACAGATAGCCAGCTCTGTGTCTGGCTAGCTCGCTCAGTTTATCAAAAAATCAACCTAGCAGAATTCTGCTCATTTAATGAGCTAAATCAGCCTATGAAAAATCAGACAAATTGCACAACAGCAGAGACAGAAAAAATTAAGACAGTATATGTGGTGTAGATGGGTTGGGAAAAGTAGCAGAAAGCTGAGAGATCACTTGGAACAGTTTATATCCCTACAGGTGTTCCTACTGTTTGAGAATGCAACATAATTAAACAACAAACAAGCTTCTCCTTCGAAAAAGCTAAATGGAAGCTTGAAAGGTATAACATTCTTCTAATTCATCCCAAAATGGTATGTTCTTTCTGTGCACATGTAAAAGGCAGAGCCACTCCTTGTAAACTAGCCACAATCCTCACAGACGTGTTTAAAATTCATGCATCATTGATATAGTCTTCCAACAAAGTACAGGTACCTTGCAAAAAAATAGTGCCTCTCTAGTATTGCTGTGTGACACACTTCCTGCTCTGAGTTTCCTTACCACTGAAAAATACCTTTTTTACAATTACAGCAATTAAACAGATTCTATAAGATTTCAAATACTTAGGATTTGTGCTAGTAATAAAGTTTGTACATAGGAATTAACTGTTTAATCAAACACAACATGAAATTGGTAACAGAAAAAAAAAAGTAATGTTTAAATAATCCTTTTGCATGAATGTACAATATTGGCAGGTGGAAGATGGACTATTTCCAGAAAAAGGTGGAGGCAGCCAGTAGAGAAACCAAATATACCATGGTCTCCATTGTGAGTACATAGTGAAGAAAGATTATTAACACAGCAAAGAAAGCCACTGAGGACTGCAGCTTGTTGACAACGGAAAAGAGATCCCATGATCATTAAAAGTTGTTGTTATTACATGATACAGTAAAATAGTAAACATAGTAACGCTTACCAGATTCTTCCATGTGCTGTTAGCAGCTGGGTGTTTTTAAAGGCAGGAGTTTAGGTGGCAATGGATCAGGAGAACTGGATGTCCAGATGTCTGTAGGTCTCCAAATATCAAGAAGAATTCAAGCTTCATGGCAAGGGATCATCAAAAGTCCTCATTTATTAGCCGAATCCAAAACCAAGATGAATCTATGCCGGTATCCCAGATCAAAATGCTGTCTTGACATGGACAAAGTACTGCTGAAAGCCCGTATCTTATATTTCAGTTCCTTGCAAGTTATCTTCATATCCTTTGCTTTGATCCAGCAAGGTTTTAAGGGGAACAAATACAGTACTGTCCCATTACAAACAGACATTTTTGAAGAAATCTGCACACCTGAACTTCAGGATTTCTTGATCTTTGCCTCCCAGCGGGGATTGAGAAGGTCAAAATATTTGCATGGCTTAAAGGTATGACACGATCAGAGCAAAATGTTAAGCCTGACTGCTATGTATACTTGGTCTTGGAACACATACAACAAACAACTAAACCTGGCTGCACACCAAGATTTAAAACAGGAAGATGACATCCAGTCTCCATGACTCCAGGCCAGGAGACACTTGGTATGGACAACTGCAAAACTCTGTAAGGAAGCACCTGGAAGGCTGCCAAAATCACCTAGGGCATAGCTGCAACAAGAACACTCACACTGTAATGGCCTATATAGAGAAGCCACTGCCTACTACAGCAGTTTCAAGAGGAATTAAGTCACTGAAATTACTTACCAGTCATACCATACTATAGAATCATTTAGTGCTTATCCACATCTTTTAACCGATAAAAAACTCAACTTACAAAGTAAAATAAAACAAACCAAAATTCAACACATGCAAATATGCACTAACAGCCAAAAAAGGAAAAAAGCAAATAATGAGAACAAAATTAATACTCCTGCTCCAGAATTATTTATCTTGTTTTGTCCACGTCTCTTCAAATACTGTAGACTTCAGACCTTCTAACCAAAAACTCAAAACAAGGTAGAAAATCTGCATTATTTTACTGCTTATTCTTCAAATATAAACATGTGTTCTCATGCATGGCATACTACACACTAAGTATGTGAATAACAAAAGACATGTAAGCCTGAACGAAGTAAGGCAAGTACCTTATAATCTTGATCTGGCAGCATGTTGAGTAAGAAAGTCACCATCTTCTGTGGAAACTCATATTTTATTGTCCAAAATAATAATTCTTCTAGAAAACATTTATGCTTCAATACATCCATGATAGATTGATCTGCATAAAAGGTTGGAGGAGGGGATGTGTAATGTAATAATTATTAAAACTAAAAATAATGATAGTGCAGTTGCACTGTCTTATATAAAATTCAGTAACAAAAATTTAAGAACATTGTAGTGCACTCTGTAAATATTTTTTTTTTCAAAAACACTGGGAAAATGAACATGGCCAACATCGCACAGCATCAGAGTCTGTAACAATGAAAAGGACCTTCCAGAGAAGTCAATGAAAGTTTTCAGTACAATTCCACCACAGAGTCCAGTCTTCATTGAGTGCATCAAATCATATCACCTTACTGTAATAGCTCCACTGATTGTAATGAATCACAGCAATTTGCACAATATTTACTTAATCGATGGAAACTGTTAATGTAGACTACTACACTTAGCTGATGTTAAAACAACAACACACAATTTATGATTAAGTGATGAGTTCTATCACCTAAGAATACTCACATTCTGTTTACAAAGCTCTAAACAAGCTAAATAGAAGCAATAATGTATCAATTATTTTTAAAGCAATATATGTACTGATTCACCAAGAATGAAGTTTTTGTTTGGTCGGCTCTTTTTGTTTTTTTTAAATATAAAAATAATCATAATCAGATAATCAGGCACTGGCTTCTGCTGATACCAGAAGAGTCAGTCTCTCCTGGCCATTCACTCTGCTCCCTTACTCATACTGACAGTACACCGCTGTGGGATACCTAGATAGGAATCAAGCCCTCTTTCCATTCTGTCAGCTGCATTTTCAAGCAGATCAGTTTCATGATTGCAAAGCTGCACAGATTGACCTCTGCTAGAATAAACTGTTTATGAAGCTATGGCTTGACAGAACATAAATCATATTAAGGCCATTTTAAAAAATCACTAAAATATAAAGACTCTTTATCATCATTCTTCAGGAGGTTGATTATTTAGGATTTAAAACTACAACAGGCATTATTTACTCCTGTAACATATAAGGACTAAAGAAAATAATAATAATGCTGCATTATACCTAGAAATCAGCTGGACCTGAGGTATAATTCCCCAACCCCATATTCTAGTGGGACTGTATGAGGTACTCCCATCAGCACAGATTCAAAAACACTTAAGCTGAACATCTTTTGGCCTTGAAGACTTGCCTCTTCACTGAAGTATTACAGCTTTAGGGTCTACACTGGATAGCTTTATGCCTATTCCTATGCAAGATAGCCATTTGTGCTTTTCCTAAGCAGGAATTACCTCCATCTTCCACCATTACTAAGGGTCAGAGTTCCCTAGCCAAGTGACAAATAAGCCCAAAACATCTTAGGAATTGCAAAAGATCATTAGAAATAACAAATAAATTTTAGGGATCTCCTCAAGACTTTAGCAAGCCACACAAAGACAAGAATATGTTTTATTCAATACATTCTACGAGTGCTGAAACAAAAAATTACCTTCACAGAGTCATGAAAGATATTTTAATATTAAAATATTTTTAAAGCATTACACATCACCTACTGCAGCAAACATACGATGATCATTTATGTTTTCTTCCTCGTCTCTTGTTAAAAAATTGCGTATGTGATTTTACTGCCCATGAAAGCTTGGTAGCCATGCAGACTGAAGCCCTCTGTCCACAGAACAGACAGCACAGGTTTAGGTACACGCCAAATGCCCAAGTGAGAACACCAGGCTTGAAGACAATTGACACAACATCTTATCTGTCACTGATGTGCAGCTTTCTCTGACATGTGTCACAGTACATATCAAATTCCTTATACAGCAGTTTCAGGCAGGCACAGAAGAATATATATCCAGTTATACCTGCTACAGAATTTAAGTAGGCAGAATGCTCTTACCCAACTTGGAAAATTTGTCAAGAACACTGGAACTAATGTTCCCACTCTTGTGAAAAGTACGATGTAATTTTAAATTTCTTTCAACAAAGAATAAAAAAAAAATACATAGTGCCTGTGGGTTTAAAATTGTCTTAAACATCAGATATTTCAGATGGATGCAGGATGTAGGTCTTAAAACAGTAAAAATAAAAATTCTTTCAATATTCAGTCCCATACCTGTATCAGTGAACCTCAGCATAAAACCTGTGTTTTCTTCAAAGAAACCTTTTATTCTTTCCTACTGCCACAAAAGACCCCATAAACTGCTGTAAACATCTCTCTGGAATATAAGTCTTAGCATTCCAAGATATCCCCAGTATATAAATAACTATCTATGAAGACAGTACCACTCACTAAAGACCTAGGATGGGGCAGGGAGTCTGCTTATACGGAAAAGGTAAATCTGTTTTTATTCAATACTCAGTTTTCTAAAATTTTCTTTTCATACTCTTATTTTATACCCTATTGGACATAAAATATGAATACTGAAAACTTCAGAAAACTATTCAATATTTAATAAAAACAGATACTTACCCTTCCCCCATTGGCAGACTCCCTCCTCTGGGGCTGATATTAGGAGCTATCAACATCATGAGCACAGTCCATGTTGGGATGCCTCAGAGGGGGAAGACTACAACCCTGGGGGGAGATGAAATGTTGAATTAAAGCATCACTTTTCCTGAAATGCCACTACTGATACTGGTTTTCAGATCTGGCAGCTTCTCAACCTGAGCTTCCTCCCTGCCTATTTCCCATAATCAGTTATTATGCATCAGAAAAGCAGAATTTTCTTGAGACTCAACTTACCTTTTAGACAAGCTAGCAGCCTCTAAAATTCAAGTAAGAGAGTCTTCCTTGGATGTCTGTAAGTTTCCTGCATTTCTCCAAAACTACCACCTCTTCCACACTATTATTCTCTACCAATATCTTTCACGCACCATTTCTAAGATCAACTCTTCACACCGCTGTTACCAAAACATTCAGTTCTCTGCTTTTCCAGCTTTCTCATCTTTTTCCTTTAATCTGAAACCACTAGAAACAAGCAATCTTACTTTCCCAATACTCCTCACACCTTCATACCTCATAACTGACTTCACGAACCCCTGCATTTCAAATTCAAGTTCCAAGTCTTCACTCCAAAGCCTTTCCAGAAATTTTATTCCAACTTTCATCACAGTTTTTCACCCAAATGTTTTCTCAGGGCTTGCAATTTCTTTGTGCTTCCTATGTAAGTTTCCTTGTACTCATATTAAAAAAAAAAAAAACAACACAAAAAAAGACCACAAAAAAAAAGGTGTTCTTTACTTAATAAAAAGTTTAAATACTATTATTTAAACACTCTTTAGCACAAAAACATGTCAAGGACAAGTACAGGATGGGGCTACTTTGTCTCTAGCCTATGTTCATTCTTGAATTAAAATTTGCACTGATCTCAATGTGAGTGCTGCTCATGTTGGACTAGAAATTGCACAGAGGACTAACTTAAATCTAGGAAAGTAATGGAGTAGTTTCGAATGAGACTTAATTCAAGTATTTTTTCTTAAACATTACTAGAACAGTACAGAAAGACGAATCAGAACCAGAGAGAACCATTCTTGCCTGGCTCAGAACACAATCCTGTTGCACAGTGGCATAATGAAAAGAATTGTTAAGAACAAATACATCAAAAACATGCTTTCTAAGCTGTATTGCAACCTTGCCAGCCCTACAGTGAAAATGGAATGAATTTTTAGAGGTCAGCTTATGACATGAAGATGACAAAATGACTGGTTAAACAGAGTCCCAGACAGTGGTACTCACAGAAGGGAAATCGAAGTTGCCAATTACTACAATTTCACTTGCTATTGTTTCTTAGACTTTGCCATGTTTAATACCTGTCACATACAGCACTACAGTGCTTGGGAAGTGAATTAATACCCTTAGATAATTTTTAAGATAGACATAAAGCAAATATGATAAACTGAGATCAGTACTTCATAAATACCTTTGGTGGTGCTGCTTAGTTTCACCCTCTTGCGCTTGCCCACACCTTGGCTACCATCCTGGTCCTCCTGGGGGAGGGGAAGAATTATCAAAAAATTGATAATTGTATATTTAGAATTTTATTGCCAAGAGATGGTATGCTCTCAAAATTCTGGTTTAACTATCAAGCTAAAACAGAAAAGCCCTGAATATACTCTTTTACCAGAAAAATACTTTTACTGTTTACAGGAACCATGGACTCCGTGCAACTCATTAGAAAAAACCACAATGTTTTAAATTGCCTTTTTTGCCCTGCAGGCAACATTATCAACTGCAAGTTCAGACATCTTCATCTATTTAATTAATTTTGTAAAGTTACTTGCTTTGATTTCTGAAACTGATTGCTACAAAAATATTTAACACTACAAAATTTCTAACTGTTGCATATCCAAGGTTTCACCTTATTCATCTGTAGGGTTTGGGTTTTTATGTTTCTTAAAAAAAATATCAGCCAACATATTGGCTATTAAAGTTGGCAACACAGACAATCAGCTAGACATTTTCTAATCAATATAAAGTTTTGATGCGAGGATAAAGTATTCTTGACACCTTTAAGAGACCAATTCTAATTGCTGAATTCCAATTGCTTGCTCCCTGCAGAATAATGGAAACACTTTACACAAGCACTTGTCATCTGAAGCTTTCAAGGCACTCTGCAAACAAAACAGCAAAGGTTCCAAAATGCAATGCAAGTTAAAAACATCATCACCATCACTTTACAAAACCTAACACTGGGTGTTAAAAAAGAATGTGACATTACAGGACTATATTAAACGCTACATGGATCTTTTCTAACAATGGTAGTCCTAATGAAACTGTGGAAATAAAGACAGACTTCTACTGGATCTAATAAAATGAGAGTTAATTAATGCAGATATCTACTGTTAAAAATAAGTAATCATGTCCTTCTTTCCTAAGTAAATGCTGTATTTTACTTCCAAACATCACTGGAATGATGAAGAACCCAATACTCAAGAAGTTACTGTCCTTTCTTGGGTAGAAAGTTTATTCACATTCTATATCCAAGGACTGATCGAAAGAATTGTATTAATGAAAGGTCTTGAATTTTCCTACCCTTCCAGTACCTCCATCTGAAAATTCATTTTAAGATGGGCACACATTTGAACTCTTAGTTTCCTGTGGTCTTTGTGAACACATGCTACTTCTGTACTTCAATTGGGAGCCAGTCAGTTCTCAGGATGTTGCCACTGCCCATCCTCCCATCAGAAGGATCAAGTACTCTAAAGCACAAATCAGACCTGCTGAGATATTACTATGAACTGCAGGACTCTGCAATTTATGTCTCCTGCTCTCAAGAAAAGGAATCTAAATTCCTGTAGCTAGGAAGTTGATAGCTGGAGGTCTCAAGACCTCTTCAGCAGTCTCAGTTAATCCAGAGAGTTGCTAGAGGGGCCTTAACCAGAAAACAATGTATTTGGATATGCAAATTGTGATTAATGTGTTCGATTCTAGTCTCCAACACCACTGCTCAGGCAAACTAAATAGATTTCCCCCTCTAAAGCATGAGGAAAATTTAAACATGTAGCGGTCTTCATGGCAACTTTTGAAGTTATTTCAATAAAAAGAAGAAAAATTGAGTGACTTGTAAGAAATGCTTTCTTGAGAACTTTCTCTTCCTCAATAATGTTAGACAGCTGGTTTCCACTGCTTCAATAAGGTAGGATTACATTGTAATGTCAAGTGCAGGAATATGCTGCTTTTGATTTTAGAGTTAATTTTCTTCACAGTAGCTACTATGGGGCTATGTTTTGGATTTGTGCTGGAAACACTGTTGATAACACAGGGATGTTTTCATTACTGCTGAGCAGTGCTTACATAGAGTCAAGGACTTTTCTGATTCTCCCACCACCGAGTAGGCTGGGGGTGCACAAGAAGCTGAAAAGGGACACAGCCGGGACAGTTGACCCAAACTGACTCAGGGGATATTCCATACCATATGACATCATGCTCAGCATATACAGCTGGGGGAAGAAGGAGGAAGGGAGCAGGTCATGTTCAGAGTGATGGCATTTTTCTTCCCAAGTAACCGTTACACATCATGGAGCCCTGCTTTCCCGGAGATGGCTGAACACCTGCCTGCCAATGGGAAGCAGTGAATTAATTCCTTGTTTTGCTTTGCTTCCGTGCGTGGCTTTTGCTTTACCTCAACCCACGAGTTTTCTCACTTTTACCCTTCTGATTCTCTCCCACTTCGCACCAGGGGTGGGGGCAGATGAACAAGCGGCTGTGTGGTGCTCAGTTGCTGGCTGGGGTTAAACCACGACAAGGACTTTTAACAGCCTTGAGACAGTGAGCGCTAGGTCACATGGTGTCTGCCAAGCCCAGGAATAAAGACTAAGAGAATGAGTAAGCAAATATAGAAGACCTTATTTTTACCTATTGGATAATGCTGTGTAAATATACCTGGCTAAGAGCAGAGATCTATGTAGCTTTACGTAATAGAATATTTAGCAGTATGCCTAAGGTGTGACACGTGTTGTAAATTCAGCTAATAAACTTTATTGAGTGTTAGACAGCATACATAGATTTTTCTATTATAACATTAAACAGCAATTGGAGTCAATAACTATATAACTGAGTAATAAGGCATTCAGTGCTCAATAAACTACAAGGGCAGCCAAATAGAGATATCCAATACAAAAAGGTTTTTTCATTCAGTGTGGTAAAAGTATTCACGGACTGGGTTTTATCTGATTCCTCAGAACATAAAAACTTCTTAAATAGGAGGACAGGTTTAGAGAAGGCCTGTTTTCCACCTTTGCACAACGGAAAACATGAGGAAGAAAAGCTAAAAAGTAAACTAATGGTGAGCTCTCTCCACAATACCACAGGATGGAACACAAACCATTTGAGAAATAAAGCACAAGTGAGCCTGTACTGTTTCAGGGCTGGAGGGGAACAAAACCAACAATGACACATATCTCAGGATACATCCATCCTTCAGATTAATTTTTAGCTTAGAAACATCTACCGTCATAGAAGTGAAACTAAATACTGAACTATGCAAAACTTATCAAGCTATTTAGTTCCCTGCAGAATCTAATTTGTAGCCTATGTAAATTTTATAGTCTAGCCTTTCATCTGTAAAACAATGCTACCTTTAAAACTTACTTGTAGGAAAGCACATTAACCTTTCTAGATTCATCTTAAGTACCAGAGGAAGAAAATCCAGTTAAAAGTGTACTCTTGCGACATTTCTTAATTAGAACACAGTTTTACTCTGCTCTAGGAGTATAATGTGGCATTAAAAAAAGCTGTAAATGCCCTTTGTAACTTATGGGGGAGGGCAGAGGAGAGGAGAAGTCATAAAACAAGGTAACTTTTTCCTCATTTCTCCAGTAACATCATTTTTCTAATAAGCACTTCAGCCATCTTCCTGCCTTGTTCTGTTTTGGCTTTTGGATGAAAGCAATGGACTTTCTTTTCAGTGATTGATATTTGTCAAGCAGATCATAATTTTAAAAAATATTATAAAATAAGAAATTAACTTTCTTCAGAAATGCCACTAAATGAGGGTTTTTTTGTTTTAAGCAAAAAAAATATCAAGGAACTTTTGGCATTATTATTGGTTGCATCCCATACTGTATCAATGTGGTTCTATTAAGCTATGAAAGGAAAATTCAGAAGTGAAAGTATATACTAAAACATTTATATTTTGAGTGCTTATTGTTTTATCTGCATGTTACTTCCTTGTTCTTTTTAAATATTTTCTAAATACAGATTTCAAAATCAGGTCTTGTGCTTTTTTACAATCTATCTAAATGTAATTACCATATTAAAATTGATTATAGGTATGTAAGTATATGCAGAATTTCAATTTAGAAAAATCACACCTGCAGTAACATAATAAAAACCCTACATGAATCTTTATACCCTGGAGATGAGAAAGGAAAAGGTCTCTAAAAAACAGGTATTTTTAACTAGCAAGCTATAATGCAGTTGACGTATTATTCCTCCCCTTTTTACTCAAAAAAGTATCTTTTTCTTGAAAAAAAAAATATCTTTTCCTGATAAAAAATTCCTCTGCGTAAAATACATCTGTCTCTACCTCCCTCTTGGGACTTCATTCCCAAAAGAAATATTTGCTATATCCAAAATCTCTTCAGACTCTTAACCACCTCAATTTATTCCCTCCCCTCTCCTCATCACTTATAGGGGTAAAACAGAAAGAAGCATGCTGAGCCATCTTAAGTTTATTTGAAAATACTACTTGAGGTTATTAACATTAACTTGAATTGCCACCTTCTTTCATGTGCCTTAAAAGTGATACTGTCAGCAATCTATCACAGTTGTCTGTTTGTTTGTCAAGTGATGGTGAAAAAACAACAAGGAATACTTTGAAAAATGCCAAATTATAAATAGCACTGCTGAAAGTGTAACAGATGCTGCTGTGCTTGTGACAGAGGCAAACATGTCATACACCTGTTTTAGACATATAGAACAATTGTTTTTACTTCAATATTTGTTCACATAGAATTAAATGTAAGCAAAAATCCTAGGAAAAACTACACTTCGTATTATTTAAAGTTTGTTATGCTACCCTACCAGAATGACTGCTAAGGCTTACTAGTTGAAATTAGGTTTTAAACAGTAGGGCAAAAGAATGAGAATAAATTGATAAAGTAACTCTACCAAAATTTAACTTTCCTCATTGAATTCTTCTTGTTTATTACAGCTCAGTCTAGGAGATTCCCTCCTTTTTACTCCTACTCAGTGTATGTGGAAAGTAAGGTCAAGTCCACATACGGGAATTTATCTACAGAGAAATTCTCACTGCTGCTATCACCAGTTCAGCTGAGTTCTCAAGTACCAAAAACTGCTAACACCATTCACAGCATCACATGCTTTAAGTTTACTTTAATCAAGCCCAATTTGCTTGATAGTGACTTCTGACCTACCCACACAAGTTTCTTCTACATTACATACATAAATTAAACTGAAATAGTATTAGCAAAAGTAAGGATTTTTCAAGACGTCCTTGGTAAATCATAGGCATGAGATCTTTACATCTCCATTATTTCTGATTATTAAAATAGAGAGAATATGTTGTAGATAGAAGAGTTAATGTTTGTAGGATTTGGCTGCAAGCATTCTCTCCATTTAATACTCCGTTGCAGTTCATTAGAGTCTTTAAAAACAGTCTCACCTCATCTGAAGAATCCCCTTGTCCTGATGTTGCCGTAGCACCTGCTAAACCTTTTGAAATAAAAAAATTCAGAGATTCCTTTCATAAGTCTTATACTGAAAAGAGAGTATTTTATGATATTTAATGAGCCAGTAAGAAGTGAAACACTAACTTCCTTTAAAAGATGCACAGCAGTGGACTGAAAAGTTGGAATAAGATTTCCAAGCAATACAAAACTAGGGATTTGCAAGTTCGTTCCATTGTAAAACTTCAACGTACTGAGTTAAGGGAGACATGTTCTTTCAACAATTGCAAAAAAACGCTGATGGCCTTCAGTGGTCAAAAAAAAAAATCCACAGCACTTTTGTAAGAATAGGTGGCTTAACTTAGTTGCAGTGACAAATTCCACTACGAGCAATTTCATCTTGCCTACTCAAATTCCACGAGTGCTATGACTGGGAAATGATGCTTAGTATATTAGCAACAAAAGGTAATATGTTTACCTTTTTTGATAGACTTAAAATAAGTCCTGTAATTTGGTGGTGCACTAAATAACAGGTAATTCCTTAAGTTTCATAGTATTTGGGTTTTTTTAGAAAAATAACTAAAAGAACAGTTTATATAAAACCCAGCAATAATCAAATATTTTCTTAAAATATTTTTCTACACAAACCTTGAACTGCTAACGTGCTAGTTCCAGCTCCTTGTTCCTGTATACCACATGCAATTTTATCCTCAGGAAATGCCAGTCCAGAGCCTTTCAAAGCAATGAGGTACTTCTCATGACTTTTCTTTGCACACGCATTCTCCCCAACACCTTGAATACATACGTAAAACAGCATTAAAGTACAACAGCTACTTGGTATAGAATACGAAGTACATGAACAAGCAATCTAAAAAATAGTCCACAATGTTTTAGTATGCTGTACAATTATGAGATGTAGAAGCTAAAGTTTTTCCAACTGATGAACTGAAATCCAAAAGAACAGCAATCTGCTCAGTTTTTCTGCCCCACCACAGTCTTTTCATCTGAATGATGTACTTAATTTCTATTTTATCAGCACTGCCACCATTCACACTACAGCAAAAAAAGGATTTGTTTCAATATTTCAAACAGTTGGTTTTGGACAGAAAGGACAGGGACTTACAGTTTGCAGTGGGGAAAAAAGTAAACCAACAAAAACCAATAATGATAATAAGCCATATATAATTTCTAATCGTCAGAATTTTTCTTTCAAAGTTTAAGTTTTGTCAGCTGCAATTAATGGAAAGTATTCATAAAGATTTCATCATTTCAACTGTTTGATGAAGCAAATTCACAATACATGCCCAGGATATAAAATTTTCCACAAAGAAATGGAATTAAAAAACCCAATACTTTTGTTATATAAGGAAAATTCAAAACTTGAGAGGAGCAAATTGTGTCAAGTGTTTATGGAAAAGAAGACATGAAAAAGATTACAGCATCCTTTTAGCTGTGCACCTTTTGCATTCAAAGTCAGAGGGCAGGTTTTGCTCTAAAATCCCTGTCTGTCTGTCTTTCCCTACCCAGAAACCGTACCTACTCAGGCACACATATTCTCCATTCCAAGAGTCCAGATAAGAATGCCTTACTTCCCATTTCCTCTCCACTCTTCTCTCCAGGAAACCCATCACATATAGGAAAAGAGAAGTCATTCAATTTCTCCCAAATATTATTAAACAGGAAATAAAAAGAGGAAGGAAACAGAATAGAGACAACTGTCCTTGAGGCAGCTTTCCTAAGCATTTCTCCTTTCAAATAAAGACTTGGAGATTGCCTGTTCTTCAACTAGCTGTTGC
Organism: Phalacrocorax carbo; assembly: GCF_963921805.1. Classification (NCBI taxonomy): domain Eukaryota; kingdom Metazoa; phylum Chordata; class Aves; order Suliformes; family Phalacrocoracidae; genus Phalacrocorax; species Phalacrocorax carbo. Next base: position 22,908,320 of record NC_087517.1, on the reverse strand, counting down.
CCAAGCCAGTTATGGCAACTTAAATCTACAGTAATTACTATTTGTTCCAAATCTATGCAAGGGAAGTATGCAAAGTACTCAGAAAAGACACCACCTAATCACAAGAAAATAAGGTGGAGTTGATTTATACTAGGTGGTTTGGGGTTAATAGTGACTGCCCAACATTTTCAGATTCATTGAGATTTGGTACAGGATGGAATAAATAATTAGGGGTGGGGGGTTGTTTAAAAAAAAAAAAGGCTTTGCACAGAAGTGCAGGACAGACAATGGCCTTTTGCCATTCAGGTCTCCTCCAGTAACTGTGAGAGCAGATCCCAGAGTAAATTAGACTTATTCCACTTCAAATAGCTTGATATGCCTTATTTGAAAGTACGAAGCTGCCATATTCACTTCACTTTAAAGAGAATGGATTTATTATAAAAACTGTTTTGAAATGATGTATCTTTATACAGTTGTCTGGGAGACAGAATATAAGAGCTTTGCTCTTACAGGTCTTAATAACAAATGTTTCTAGTCACTCATGAAGTGCATCCCCTTCTATTGACAACAAAAAAATTCCTTAAAACCATGCATTTTTCTGGGTTTTGAGAAGTCAAATAAAACATGCAGAAACTGAAGTGATAAACAAAATTTATGCCCTTAAATTCTTCACAATTTGAAAATTTTACTATTAGAAATAACAAACATACCAGAGCTAAGATCTTTGTAGAACTGTTGGCTAGTCAAAACCTGGGTAAGAACTGATCGCATTGCTCCTCCCATTTTGGTCAAGTCTTCTAGAAAGGAAACATGAGGCTCCAAGACCTGGAGGATTTTATGAAGGTCCTTCTCTGATGGCAGATCAAGAGCTGAAAACCACATAACAAGAACTTTTGGTGTAAACATAATGTAACTTGGCCAAGACCTTCACAAGGCAGAACAGCTATGACCACCACAAAAGAAATTAATTTATATATTCATAATGCTTTAAGATTCACATGTACAAGCTTCAAATTAATCCTGATTTCATTTTCTGGATGAGCTGAACACAATGCTAAGTAACCCTTAAAACATATTTAAGCAGCTCTTCAGCAGAGAACAAAATCAAATCCCCTAGCCAGGCAGTAACTTTGTTATGAAAAGAGGCACAAAAAATCAATTCTATAAACTACAGACAACATTTATGTATTCATGTGCTGTGTCTTCACAGACTGCAAAGCAAGAGAGAGCAGCACAGTAAGATATACTAGATACATGGAAATACAAAACATACCAGGCTCATTATACCCCTCTCTTAAGTGCTGAATAAGACTAAAGATGAACTGTGGAAGAACTAATTCTGACATCATCAACAAGTCTTTCGGGACACATGGAACATTTGATTTTGACTTAATCCGGTGTCTTTTACAAAACCTATAAAACAGATGAGAAAAATGTTAGCCAAGTACAGCTCACTAGAGTTAACATATGCTAAGAAAACCATTACTTTTCCCATTTTTCAGAGAGTAGGTACTTCTACATTAAAGGTGGTGCAGAAATAGTATTCTGAAATGCCAACTACTATGTTCAAACACATTTTGCTTCTGAGTCCAGCAAATTATAAAAGTGACAATTTTTCTTCCCTTCTCAAAGTTCACATCTCTAACATCCCAGACTGCTCCCATACATATTAGAAGCTTCTTCCATGGAACAAGCAGTAGAACACTAACTTTTTCTTTATCAGGACATACCTCCCAGTTTCTAAGCAGCCTAACTGAAAATATCAAGCAGTTCCTCTCCTTCCTGTGAAATAGTCAGAGGCTGGCCCAATTCTTCAAGTCCTCATTCAGATAATGACTTTTAAAATGTCTTCTGACATTAATAAAAACAACTTCCAAAAGCATAAGAGTTTGCAGGATCAGTATTTATTTCAAACGTATAGCAACTAAGATTTAATTATCAAAGGATGATAGAAACACCCTACAAAAATTGTGCAAATTGTTGCATTTAAGAAGATAAAACATTTCTTTGGAGAATTCCTGTATGGTAGTAGTTGAGGCTTGGCTAATGCACAATGACATGAGGTTGAGCCAAACCCCATCAGAGCAGACAGAATGATTTCCCACTGACTTAACATGAGCCTGACTCAAGAGCCACCGAATACTTTTCTGCTTCCAATCTATTTTTAGAAAGGACAATTGCCAACATTGAAGAGTTATTTACCCATGTCAGAAAAGAAGCTAACAAGGAATGAAGACTCTAAAAACACATCATGCAAGAGTAAACCTTACTGGAAAGATTCACTGTATTTTACCAGTAATTTCTCAACATAAAGACTCAGAAATGGATTCAGCTTTTTTTGAATATTAAAATTGTTTTCTAAATTTATTCATGTCTTCACTATATTTGCTATGCCATATTTTCCAGAAGAAACCTCCTACTTTCTATAACATAAGCCTTTCTTCTTTGAGGACCATTGAAGTATCACCTTCAAGAGAAAAAGGAAATAGAAGAAAGCCACAAAGCAAATATCCACATTTAGGACACACACGCAAAAAAAACCCCAACTACCTAAAACAAAACAAAACAAAAAAACAAAACCAAACCCAAAACCCAGAAAAGCACACCACCCCAAAAAGGAGGATACAATTAGGATGGCATCTTCACAAGAACGGCTATCATCTTCACCAGGCAAAAGGTAAAGAGCTTTTCCTTTGCTCTTACACATTAGAAATTATGATTTTTATTAAGAAAAGATAAACAAGGACATTACTAACCAGATGACTTGCAGTTTGTGTATGCAGCCTATCCATCCCTGGGGGGGGTAAAAAGTGCCAGACAAAGAGCTCAGTGATGACTGACAACTTTTTGTTAATAAATGCACAAATGGATGGTTTTCACTTTTGTCATTCACTTCTGCAAATTACATTCACAGAAGTTACGAAAAGTCATTCACTTTTTCACTTCTTTCATTCATTTTTGTCTCATCCACATACAGAAACCTGAACTGCCATAAATCACAAACCTGGCTTGATCTATGCTGCAATATGGTACCTCATTTATTATCTTAAAGGTATTTTGTTTCCCTTTCACCACTATCCTTATAAGAAGAGATCAAAAGTAAATAAAGACTTAAAAGACACACAAGAAAAGAATTACTATGCAGTATGTTTTAAAACCTTTTACTGGTCCCTACCCTATATAATCTGCATTCAGCCAAAAAATTTTTTCACTGGTTATGATCACAAGCTAAGGGAGCCGTGGTAACAAAACTCACACATAAAGTCATTTTGAACCCCAGCTTCTGCCAAGCACAAGGCTTCCTTCCACAGAAAATGAAAAGCTCTGCTCCCCAGGAAGCCTGTGCCAGCACACCATTTGTGAATCAGCCTATGGATTAATTATCCCAAATTTAACATACCCTGTAGCTGAAGGTTATGAATCATGTCTTCTCTTGAGATTCCCAGAAAGCACTATTGACTTGAACTGTGCTATTATTACTATATACATACACGTTCTGGAAAATCAAGAGGAAGAACCCAAATTCTGTAAGGAAATGTCCCTTCATTGTCACATGCACAAATTACAGGAGTTCCAAACAGGAAATGATTTCTAGATACCAAGTCCTAAACCTTAAAGTAAGGACACCAATATCATTTTACAAGATGAACCATATTCTATATTTATGGTTCAAAGGCTGCAGTATTAAAGTATTGTCCAAAATCCATTTATTATTGTAGCTTTTCTTAACTAACAGCTAGAAACGTGTACATGGAAAGGACCCCAGAACATGTCCTTACTGATATGACTGGCCATTGGACGAGCTATTGGCCATACTGAATTTCAACGGCAAGAATTAATCTAAGCCACAATGATCCAGAAGGCCAATGCTCAGATTTTATTATTTACAAATCAGGCTGAAGAAATCTTCCTGAGCCCAAGTTTATAATATTCACCCATGAGACTCTATTTATGCTGAATTATGGAGAACCAATCTCCTGCTGCTGCGTCCACAATCCTGAAATACTGATACTCTGTTCTACTCAAAGCTCTATTGCCTTTACAGAGTGCTACATGGTTTTTCTACAAAAATTGACCAAAATGCCAGGCAATGACTTGGAAGATCTTCAGAGTTAAAGCAACGGCTGTTTGCACTAAAGAAGAGCTAGAACCCCAAGCTGTGCCAAGGAAGAAACAAGTTGAAACTTCTCATACAGGCAGAAAAAGACACCTGTGACAAACACCTCAATGGGTCAGTCACTGGACAAACAGCAGACAAAGCTATTCCATAATCAGTTCCTTATACTGCTAAAAGAGCTTCCTCACCACAGCATCAGTTAAAGAATCATCTGTCTGCATAAATGTACATTTCAAAATGCTCCTGAGACCATCAAAATAGGGGTTTAATAGGCAACAAAAATGAGCATTTTCCAGATCTCTCCTGGTAACACCAAGCCTTGGAAACCCACCACTTGGAGAAGGCAGGAGTCTCTAACAGTGGGTAATGAAAGATGGATATAAACTAGATATGAAATACATTTTTTCTAAGGAAGCTCAAAAATAAAAATAACTATGGAGAGGAAGACTGACTAGATAACTGACACATCACCTTGATCTAAGCTTTATTTCATTATTTCAGTACTGCAAAATACTTTTTCCAACTATCCTGTAGTTCCTATTTAATCTTTAGTACTCCATATTTCTTATGCTGCAGTCTTCCTTGTAAATATTTTTACTATTATACTATAATGAGTTTTAAGAATATTAGTATTTCAGTGAGAGTGCCAATTCATTAGCCAGAGATATTCAAGCCCTATCTCACTGAAGGTGAAGGTCTAACGTGGAAGTCCTAAAATACAGGTCTACAAGGAGACAAAATCATCATCTTTTTTCCCTCATTCTTGTCTCCAATTCAAAAGTATATTCTGGTTTTTGTTTTCTGTGCAGTTTCCTACCTTTGAAATTGCTTTTTCACAAAAAGACAAGGCTAATTTCAGCTAAAGGAGAGAATAACACACTAACTTGCAATTAAACAAAACCAGAGCTTTAACGAGCAATGTTGTTCACAGGACTGGAAATATAATTCCTAAAATTTCTTATGCTGTATTGATATCTTACTTGTAAGATGTAGAAGAACACTTGTCGACATCTACATGGGTAAGGAATATCATGTATTATTAACATAAGCAGCATTAACGTCTTCTGAGCAACCTTCACTTTAGACTTTCCAGATTCATTCTGTTCTCTCCTACTATTTCCATCTTTAGTAATTCTGCCATGAATTCCCAAAATGTATTTTACAAGTGGCTTCATGTAAAATAACTAGTTTTCTTTAGGCTACAGATTCACAATTGTTTAAGTTGAGCTAGGTCAACCCTGCCACAATTCTGTCTTCAGCCTTCTTATTTGTTCCAGCACTGGCACTTGACTGATCCAGTGTTAAACAGCTGAGAAGCTAAGGTACCAGGTTATTTACTTAAAAAAACAAAACAACACACAATAAAAAACCCAACACCAGAAGTCACCAAACCAAAAACCAAAAGCAAAACAAAAACCAAAACCCAAAGAATTTCACTGGACCAGCACTCACAGACCTGCCTCCTTGGAAATCACACAAATCCCCGAATCATCCTGCCATCATCTCTTTCCTCATTCACCTGACAGAGAGCAAAGCACAGAGAACATCAAAACAAAAAGCCAAGAGTGCAGGAGGATGCTGTCTGACCAACCAGCAGATCAGGTAGATAAAGCTCACTGCGAAGCCTTCACTTCAAAGGAGAATTTTTTAAATTCCCTTTATTATAGCAACCGATAAACGTCTTCAGTACCAGCCAGACCACACCTTTACAGCTTTTGAACCTTTGCTCAGCATCTCCTTCCACTACATCCCACAGCATCTCAAGTTTCAGTTGCATTCCAGAAACTTTACCTAAGTTCATGCATACAGAGAGGGACTATTTTTACCCTCACTTGTCTCTTGCTATTTTGTCCTGTGCCTCTCCATGTTTAAAAATCATATTTTAAACTGAATCATAAAGCTGTCAAGAGAAGACATCCCATTTCCGCAAGTCTTACAGTACCTACAGCACTGCGAGCACCTGACTCCAACAGAAGCTTTTAGGGACAAGAATCTGGGACCCAAGTGAGAGGACCCAAGTGAAAACTCCTGGAAATCAATCCCTAAGTAAACCTCTACTTGATTCTTTAATTCAGTAACAATGTAATATCTAACCTGAGCTTTTATTTAAGACACTACATACATTTCATACTGTATACCACATGATTGACAATGATTGACATGATTGACAATGTCACATGTTTCATAAAGTAGTCAAACAAAATGAGTAAGTTTTGTAAGAAAGAATTCAACATACCCTTTAAAAAGAGTATGCATTTTGTCCCTACTGTAAAACTGACATGCAAACACTAGTCTTTCTTACACACACTGAATCTACAAAATAGGTGCAAGATACAAAATATTTTTTAAGTGCTACAACAGCCTCTCAGAGTTCTTGTGAGCTGATTTTTCATTCTTTAGATTCTGGTAAAGAGTATTTAAATGCTTTTTTTTCCTGCTTTTGCAGTTCACATTAAACAAATCTTAATTCAGAACAAAATATAACTTGCATAATCATGATTAGAAAATTATCCTGATGAAAAAGGACTTTGATAAATTGTAGCCTTGCTTTATGTAAATCCACTGTCCCTAACCAACAAACACAATAGTAACTCTGAAGAAATGCAGAAAAATAAACTAACTGTTGCTTTAAAAATTAGGTTTTGCATGTTTTTTCCCCACACCCTAGTAATTACATTTCAATAGTTGAATTCCTTTCACCTGCAGAACAGGCAGGTGAATCAGTGTGGTACTGACTTAAAGAGCAGAAGAGCTGTTGTTCATCGGACCTTCAAGAAAACTGCAAGCTACAGAGATGTTCAGAAACAAGACTGAATACTTGCATTTTTTCTATTAGGGACTGCAACGATAAGCAAAGCCAACTGGGAAGATGTCAGTCTAACCCTTCTAACTAGGAAAGCTCCAAAGTAGAGACACTAGAGTCAATAACAGAGGACAATGAAACATGGCAGAATAATGGCTTCTCAAGAAGAAAAACCCCAGAACACCTCTAAAGGACATCTTTCCAGGCTCTAAGCCTTCATGACAAAGCTGTCGGGCCAGATGAGGAGGCTAGAAATCACAGATTTGACCCTCAGAAGTTATTCCAGTCCTTGTAGGACAGCAGGAAGAGAGGCAGTGAGTCACCAGAAACTCCCTTGGCACTCAGTGCTACAGAGTGCCCTTCACTGAAGCGATATCTCCAGTTCAAAGAAAAAAACAAAGACGCTCTGCAGAAGAACATTTCTATTATTCTCTGTTAGTCCTCAGACATAAACATCTTGTACAGTAGACAAAACTACAATGAGTTTCATTAGTATACAAGTACCCACTATCAATCAGAAAGAGCAGATTTGGCAGTTTCAATTGTAAGACCTTAGAAATACAGTGAGAAAGAGAAGGAATGGATGAGTGAGTAGAGCTGAAGCTGAACCTGTGCTTGAATGGACACACAAAGTTGTTGAATTTGAGCATTTTGATAGAAAACAGAGCAACACAAAAGAGTAATGCAATCTTCTGCTGCAAAAATATTGTCTTTATTAGAAGGGTGGATGCTCTGGAATATAATTACGGCACTGTAATTGCATCCAAGTACAGCTTACGTTTACCTAGTTAGATGGAAAAGCCTCAACCTATACACAATTTAAAATACAGTTGTACAATAACAGACACGGAGCTAGCTAACTTACAAATATAATGCTCATTCTCTTTGGTGCAGCTTTTTCAAACAACACATTGATTGCAAAGTAAAGCCCTTACAAGTTAAAAGGGCCTCAGTCACGCTGTTAATGGCAATATTAAGGTTATTTAAATTATCTTAATTCATCCATTTGCATGTATAAATATGGTCTCTGACCATTTTGTCCAACAGGAACTGCAGCCTTTTCAGATGAGAAAAGGAACAGTACTTCATAAATGAGAAGTCAATTTAGTATTTCACTGCATTGATGAGAATTCTCTTTAAACTCTAAAACAAAATCTTCATGAAGGTTAAAATTTAAAAACCCACAAGAAAAATACTGATGTTCAAAATTCTTTCACAGCATGGAGTCTAAAAGTATCTTTTTAAAAAAAACTATGGACATAGAGAAGTTAAGGTACAATGCATATTCTAGTTCTGGATGATTAATTTCATAATTTTTAGGATCTGTTTTTTCAGAGTCCTTAACCTTACATAGCATTCACAAAGCCGAATTCCTAGCTGACTTCAAAAGTAGGTCTGAGAGACAAGCAGGTGAGCAAATAGAATATCTGGTCCTGAGCCCTCATCAGAGGCATCTTTGCTTGGCCCTCACTCTTCCCAAACCATTAGTTCACATACGGTCTCCCTGCCCAGTTGCTTTCAGAGTCCCATCAATTATCTACCTCAAAGCACACAGGCAGTGCATCTTCTATTTTAAGAACAAAAATCAAGTTTCCAAAATAGAGTTAACAAAAATATTTTTCTGGCTAAGAAAATTTTCCCAAGAAAATTTAAACAGGTCAAATACATGGCATGTAATATTTTGGCCCAAATACTTAATTTGACAAAGTTCTAAGGGACAAATGTAAAAACAGCCTTAATTTCTTCAGGATTTAAATAAGATGTGTGAATTTTAATAAAAACTATCAACTTAAGCTGAAGATACCGCTTTAGTCAGGCCTCCAACAAACAAGGTGCGTGTATATGTAATTTGCAGTTTTCTTGGAAAGGTAAGCATCCATGAGTTTCATACCAGAGCTATTATCACAGCAGGCACTGTGAAGAAACAGAGATATGCACCTCAATGAAGGCAGAGTTCATTATATAGTCCTTGTTATTGTAATACCCAAACGGCTATCTCTAGTACTTCAATGTAAAGAAAACTGATCACTTTATTTTCAAAGCTTACCACCAGAACCCTCCACAGAGGACATCACCTAGGATACTATTATTTAAAATCACCTATAGTTGTCAGACACCATTCCAGGATTTATTTAAAATGTAAAATTCCTGATATTCTGCAAGCGATGAAGAACGGCCTGAATGCTGAATCAACCTATATTAATTATTAAGAAAGATCTAAGAGAGAAAAGTTCTTTAGGAATGTGTTCCCCAAACATACACCCAAAATCACGTTTATTCCATTGCCTACAGATCTATCAACAGCTCCATGTAGATCAGATATGTACCAGACAAATACCACTACACCCTGACATAGCGAACTTAGAATCCTGGACAGCTGATAAGTTTCACAAAAGGGATAAAAGGAGCTTTAGAAGTTGGTGGGATCAAAGCAAAAAAACCTGAAAATCAACACCGGTTAGCTCAAATCTAAACAAGACTGTCTCCACAGACCTCCAGAACACCAGTTCTTCTTAAATTTAATATATACCAAGGTATATTACAAAGCAATAGACAAGTCATACAATAAATAAGCCAATTTCACACAAGGCAAGATAAAGTGCAGCCTTATCTTGTGAGCTCTATCTTCAGAGTACTGTTCAGTTCTTCAAACCACACTGGCCCTATCAGCGAAAGCCTTGGGGTAGAACCATCATTTATTTTAAGTTTGTTCAATGACTAACACAGCAAGAGTTCAGGCTTCTAAATTTTTTAAGTTATGTATATTGATAAATTTAAGTATCTTACTGGCGCCTTTGAAACAACTGCACGTTATTCCTGAGGCATATATTAAGTACATAGTATCTAGTCATGTCACAGCTCTAAAAGCAGTAATACAAAATTATCACTTGGCTGTTAACCATTTGGAAAACATTGCAGCAACTCATTGAGAGGCTGATGTAGTCTTAATTAGAGACATTCTTAAGAGAAATCAAGGGAGGCAGGTTTGTGAGCTGACTGTATGTCATGATGGACTTAATCAACACACTGATCTGAAATCTTTTTTGCTTTCCAAGGATAAGACCTAACATGAAATTCTGCAAAAACTGTAGAATCTTAAGCTTCCACAAGCTTCCATAAAATACTGAGCTTTACTTCTGGGGGAAGAGGGCAGAGGGAATCAATTATTTACTGCATAGTAACTGTAGTTCTTTGAAATGCTGTGGTCAGTATGAATCCCAGCATTAATCCCTGTACCTTGTATGTGGAAGATCAGATAATGGAGTTTTTCTTCTGAAGAGTCGCACCCACCAGAAGTACATGACCATGGGTTTACTCAGACTCTCATGCCAAGCTAACAGGCAGTACAGCTCAGACTTCCCCTCAGTCCCTTCAGCCAGAAGTCCTTGGTAGACCACAGGACTTCAAAAGCCGAGAAGACGCATGGAGTTGATAGAGATTCTACAGAACGTCACTTGTACCAGCCCAACAATCCTGAACACGAGGACCTTTTTATGTAGCTACATAATGCTCAGAGGCTAAACTCCTTGACAATGGGTAGGGTCTCAGCCCGTTGATAAAGCATCTGTTTCAGCAGCTTCTTGAAGTAAGGTCCAAAAGAGCACTCTTCCTTCTTCAAGGTTGCATTACCAAACCTAGCCCAGGTCCCGGAGGACTGAAACCTTCTTGTCTACTGTTAAAGAATACAATTCATAGAGTCACACTGGAAGAGACAACCTTGAAGCAACAACATGCTGTATGTATGCTAAACAGGTGATCTGCTGTTGCAAGACACTCCATGAAATAACCACATCATCTATTTAATTCCAGTAAAATAATTATTACCTGTGTGTCCCAGAATCCAGCTGCAGGCAGATCTGACTTTTCTGATCTTAAACGGAGCACAGCTACTACAACCCAAGGTGATACAAGAGACTTTGCCTGATGAACACGCACAGAAAACATGCAAAGGTAACTATTAATAATAGCTATCTCAACAGCAAGCCTGCTTTTTTATTGTCACTTTATTTGTTACAGTTTTCTCAAGTCCAGAATAGGAAAAGGTCCTTTACTCTTACTTAGCAACAGAAAGTAAAAGGAATAGAATATATTCTTTCATAGCTCCCAAACAGCACAGCAAGGCCATTTCTGCAAGGATGTGTCTCTGAAAAGGGATAAAATTAGGAGTTGAGTCAGAAGGAGGGAAAGAAGGATATGGGGACATAGTAGCAAAGGTCATCAATACTAGGTATCTATTGCCCAAAATTTAAATTTAACTAAAACTAACAACTCAATAATACGTACTGAGTGCAAACATTTTAATGCACTGAAAAAACACAGGCAATTCTAAATAAATTAAAGCAGGAGAAAATTAGCAGGCCGATTTTCTAATCTAAGAATATATTTCTCATCCTTGTTGGCAGCTAGAGGAGGCAAAGAGAATTTTCCAGCCTTTTCATAAGCAATTAAGGTAGACCTAACAGATACATCAGTCCTCAAGAGAGACATGGGGAGGGGAGGTGGGGGGAAGAGAAGTCTGATCTAGTGTGTAGCTCAGACAGGATCTCCATGAAACCCACATTGATGTACACCCTAAGACGCAGAACTAAATGGAAAGGTAAGTATGGATCATTAGAGGAAGGACTGCAGAAAGCTTAGAGGTAGGTACCTGAAGGTGCTTTTGAACACACAAGCATATAACATCAATCCATAGCAGTTCCCTTTCTTATAACTGTTGGGGATTTTTTTACTTCATACATGCCTACTGATAAAGCAATGGCCCACTGGCAAGCAGAAATCGAGAATTTCTTAGACCCTTTGATACAAGTCATAAGAGAAGGCAATGCTCTATGTCAGTGGAGCCACTGGCTGCTGTAACTACCATCAAATAAAAGCAAACATTAATGTAAAAACCTGATTAATGAAATTTCTAACCTGGCTTTTTTGCCTTTCAGGATATGCAACACTTGATGGAGACATTATTCTCTTTGTACTGTAATGCAGCACTAAAACACCTGCTTCCCACATGATTAATTTAACAAATAAGTCAACACACAGTGAGGCATACTCAGAAACAGGACATGGGAGAATGAAACGGCCGAAGTGCAGAGGCTCTCTAGTAGATCAGGTTATTGTCTACAGACTTAAAGGGGAATCAGAACAAGACAGGGACACAAAGAAGATGGTACTCATCAGTAACAGATTACTGACTAGTTATACTCTGTGGTATACTATAACCACAAGGCATACGGCTTTCTTCAAGCTTATTTTATAAACAATCAAGTTTCATTGTATCACAAGATCATGTACCAATCAAAAGATACTCCAGTCTGAACTTCCCTCTGTCCAACTGAATAGGTATGTTTTCCCTCGCCAACAGATGAACTCACCTGCTGAACTATGAGCAGGTATCTACCATAAATGCTTTACAACTGAAGGTTTTGCCTTCTTCAAAACTTTATTAATTTAATTTAATTTGGCCAAGACTAGATATCATATGGGAGAGGACTACAAACTATTTTCACCTACCGACATATTACTGGATCTTAAAATCTATTAAGCCTTGCCACAGCTAGTTTTTATTACTTTGACAAGCAGCTATTACAAACTTGGACATTTATTCTAAAGTTTAAGTTACATTCTAGTAGATCAGACCTACTGCAATTAACCTAATTATCAAAACCACTGAAACTTGCATGGGACTCAAAACGTTCAAGAGTGTGACAATCTGATTTTCCTAAAACAAATGAGACTTACACAAGGTACCTCAAGCAAATCACCATCTGTCTATTATGCTGTATTCCAGCTTCCTTATATAAAGGCATCCGAAATAAAAAATAACACTCGCTTATCTCTAAAAAGTTAATTATAGATTTAATTAGTAATAAAAGATTAATGCATACATCCTTACACCCCAGACCAAACCATCTCTAGATTTATATTAGCCACCCTAAAGAAAATGAAACCATATTCCAGATGGTAAACTGGAGAGTTTCCTTTACAGCAGATCAGTTAACTAAGACTTCATCAGAAATATTTTTTAAGATGCATCAAATCAAAAAACTCTGACAATGGAGACCAGATAACAAGAACCAACAGAAACAAACTACTGTTACTAAAATATTCATATACAGTATTTACACAAAATTTTATCTGAGCAGGCAGATGGTAGATAAAGTTCGTAAGCAGGCTCCACATTTGATTCCCTTGCTATTAATAGAAGCCTAGGCTGTGGTGTCCAAGGTTATATCGGGCTAGACACACTCCAGTTTCCTGAATCTACCATGAAGGCCTCCTAACTTTAACATGTAAAGCATTACCTTTGTATTTGTGCAACTGATTTGAATACACAAAATTAAATCAGTTTATCAAAAAATGCTGCACCGAAACAATTCAAGTCAGCAGGCAAAACTGTGTGTGTTTGCACACATTAATATTTTTACATTGGTTTAAGCTTAACTTGGTTTTGCATAGCAGACAAAGTTTCTAGTTCACTTAATTTCACTGGCATAGCATCAATTCTTTAGATAAGCAGAGCAACCTTATGTCAAGTGCAGGCACCCCACATACTGCCATGTAGCGTCCTCCTGTACGTCTAGCAGGACGACGAAATCTACTGCTCAAGAGTGTTGTTTCTGAACAGATACTATGGAATTCTTTATCTAGAATGATCAAACCTCTAGAAGGGACCTACTTTCAAACACCGAAGACCATTTACTCTCGAATTCTTCTATTAAAAGTTATAAGTAGCGTAAATATAACAGTGAAATGAGAATATTCTTAGTCCTTCAGGGTTGCATCTGTTTACACTGCAAATTTAACAGCTTTTTTTATTTATTCTTTATTAAACCACCTTTATTCAAGAACACCACTGTTTATAATAGGAAAAGACAATTGTGAAAGCTACAAACTTTGAGGTGGGAACAGTATCAGAAGTAATTTTAATATTTACCTAAAGCAGATCAATTTGTCTGTGCCCTATTAAAATGCTACCACTAAGAGGAGCCCTAAATCTATCCCACACTGAGCATGGAAGAAGCGACATTAAATTTTTTTTCTTACTGCTCAAGATCAAGGGGAACTGTTACTTCAGTGATACTGAGGAAAGCAGAATCACCAGAAGTTGAACAAGAACTGATAAAGAATCACTTCAGGAGCAGCCCCCTGAAACCACTGAAGACAGATGAAAACAAAAGGAAGAAAAAAATTTCTTAATTCTCTCATTGGAGGGAGTCTACCAAGAAGAAAAGATTCCACCAAAAAGGAAGAATGAAGAAATGACAAAGGCAGACAGTACGAGAAACAAAAAGGGGGAAAAGCATAACAAGAAACAAAGAATGAAGCCACAAGGTCTAGAGCAGGAGAATGGTGACTACACACACAAAGAATTAGAGCCAAGAGGACAACCTTAAAGCAACAGAAAAAAAAGCAGAATTACTGAAATCTCTAAGCAGAAAAGGAAAAATAGAAGGAATCTTAAGATGCAGAGTAAGTGATACAGAATTATATATCGTAAATGTTACAAACATGAAAAGAACCAAAGAAAATGTTTTAGTGTTTCTGTATGTTCCTAGTGTTTTCTACTGGGTCTGCCACAACTCAGGATTTATTAGGAAGAGGTGAGATGGCTCTTCTGAGAGCATGCCGCTTCACCAAGGCCAAGACAATCAAGACAGAGACTATTCTAGAAAGCTAGTCAGAAGAGAAGCCTCACTCAAGCACTTCAGACTGTCTTCTGGTGAAGTCTCTAGCACTCTGGTGAATGAGCAGAACACAGGGAGCTCCAAAAAGACACTCGGTTGTGAAATTTGAAGTTTACTGCCTAGGTGTCACCTCCACCCAATAACTGGTTGACTGATCTCCCCTTTTACCATCGAATACAAAGGGAACAAAGGAAGGTATAATGAGGTACCACATTCCTCCTCTCCCGACCAGGTACTTAAGCCTTGCCTCCAGTAGGTCTGCATGCTTACAAAATACAAAGGACACCTGACTTTCCCCAAAACCCTGGCCTGTTGCACCCATCCAAGAGTTGACAAATTCCTTGCTCTAGAGCTGAGAATCGGAAAAACAGAAGGCAACATGAACCGCAGACTGGGAAAGCTCACAGAAATGGCTCCCTCTTACTCAATCTGTTTATTTCGGCGTATTTGCGCACGTGAAGTCCAAAAGTATTTGGACACACTTCGCGGCTAGCCGTGCTAGGCCAAGGCAGCTGGCTGGGAGCTGACAGGTACTGCCTCCCATGCACTCCGCCTTATCAACTCCCTTGAAGGCAGTCACTCTGTGCAAGGGCACCGAGATTAGCATAAGCGTCCCACAAAACAGGCACACGCACAACAAAGAAGGAAGCCACCTCGCCGGACCCCGCCGGGGCTGGCGGCCGGGAAGGCGGGGCTGGCGGCCCCCCACCCCAGCCCGGGCGCCGTTTCCACAGAGACCGGTCCGACCCGGAGGGAGGGAGGCGGCCGGGGCGGAAGCAGGCACGCAGGGAGGCACCGGGCAGAGGCCGGGCCCCGGCCGCTGCTCCGCCGCCCGGCGGGGAGGCCACTCGGCCCGCGGGGGCCGCCCCCGCGGCAGGTGCCCGCCCGCCCCGCCGAGGCCGCCCAGCGCTCACCCGGCCTCCCGCATGACGTTGCTGTCGCCGCAGTCGCAGGCGCCCCCCGCCTGGCTCCGGAACATGTTGTAGTCGTGCCCGGCGTGCTCGCCCTGGTGGAAGCACTCGGCACACAGGCTCATGCAGGGCGAGATCCCGCACGTCCGGCACCGGTAGGCCACGAAGTTGGCCGTCCACACCAGGCCGCACAGTGTGGCCGGGTCGTAGGCCCGCACGGCTTGTACGAAGCTGTCCCACGGCTCCCCACCCGACAGCAGGCAGCGGCACCACTCCAGCGCCTCGGCCGCCGCCTCGCCGCCGCCGCCCGGGCCCGCCGCCGGGGACAGCACCCGCTCCAGCAGCGCCCGCAGCTCGCCCGCCGCCGCCGCACCGCTCTCGCCGCCCAGCGCCGCCTTCAGCTGCGCCGCCGTCGCCCGCTTATCCCGGCCGCTGGGGCCGGCCCCCGCCATGATAGGAAACTGAGGAGCCGTTACAGCTGCGCCGGGCTCCCGGCTCTTGGGCTCCCCCCGCCGCCCTCCCTCCCCTCCCAGCGGCGCCTCCCTCTCGCGATAGCCACAGAACCGGCGCCCTGCCCGCCGCCCGCCTGCTCCCTCCTCCTGACACCGCCTCTCCCCTCCTCTGACATTACCCCTCCTCTTCCTCTGCCCTCCGCGCCGCCCTGTCAGCGCGCAGGTCCGCGGACCGCCCGCCCCGCCACCGCCCCACAAAATGTCGCCGCCCACCGGCCGGAAGTTCCTCGTCAGGGCAGGGGGCGCAGGAGGTGCGCCGCCTGTCATCGCGGACCTCGGAGAGGCCCTTCACCTGGAGGGACAACCGGGGGAGGCGGTGACACCCCCCGACGGCAGCGGAGTCCTCTTTGTTACCAAGCCGCTCCGCCAACGAAGCGGCTGCTGTGAAGACGCCGCCCCGCCGTCGGTGGCCGCGGGGCTCCGGCCGGGCCGAGGCGGCGGCAGCTCAGGGCGGGGACCCTGCTGGGGACGCGGGAAGCACCGCTGAGGCGCCGGACCCGCGGTTGTGCCTTCGCTCTCCTCAGTGGCCCAGCTGGAGGCAGGCAAACACGACTGGGCTTCGGCGGCAGCGCCGCACCTCGCCAGCGGCTCGGACGCCCGGGCGGCGGCGGGCCCGGCGGTGTATAGGTATATATAGGTATACCTATAGGTATAGGTATATAGCCCCGCGCCCCGGGAGTACCGCACGCTCCCACTGGGAGAGGTTGTGTTGGATGTGAGTTACCCCAGCTTACATACCCATCGGCAGTTTTAAAGTTCGAAAAATAATGTTCAACTGTGTAATCGAAAACCTTAAAAGGAGAAAGAATCTGTCCCTAAAAGAAACGAACCTTGCGCCTGACAACAGCAACGCCCCAAGTGCCCGGGGCGGAGGCCCCCCTGCCGGCCTCCCCACCTGTTGGCCTTCGCTGCGGCCCGTAAGGGCGGGGAGCGTGGGGCTGGCGGTGCGGAAGCCTCCCTCCAGCGTTGCAGGGAGGGAACACTAGGAAAGCGAGTACATCTGTTACTTTTCTCTCAGACCGCCCCTGGCACCGGACAGGTCCAAGTCCGTGCGCTCGCTCTCTGTGCCTCATGGCGCTCCAGAGCCTGACCGCCGAGACGTGCCGGGCGACAGAGCCGGCAGGCCGGACCTCCACAGAGAGGTACCGGTGGCAGCACAAAAGGTGGTACTAACGTGTCATAGATATAAGACGTGACAGTCGAAGCTCACGTTTGTTAATTATTAAAAGGGGCGACTCGAGCTGCTATCGGCTCCCGCGGGCGGAGAGGGGCGGGAGGCGGCTGGGGCCGAGGCCGGGCGGCGCGGCGGAAGTGCGCAGTAGCGCTCCCATGGCCCGCCCCGCCCTGCCGGGGCTGCCGTGAGTGGGGGCGGCGCCGAGGGGCGGCGGAGGTGGGTGCGGATCCGCGGCCGCGAGGGGCCCCGTTGGGCTGGCGGTGCGGTTGGTGGAAATGCCGGGGGCCGGGTTCCCGCTCCGCTTGGGGCTGGAGGCCTCTCGGCGGCGGCGCCCCGGGCAGGGCGCGGAGCGCCTGAGGCGGGGCGGGAGCCGGCTGCGGGCGGTGCCGCTGCCGTGCAGGAACGGCCTCACGTCGGCCGGCACCGCGCTTCTCCCCCGCCGTCGGTGCGCCGGCAGCTGCGGACCCGAGGACGGCTGCATCGCGGAAAGCACCTGGGAGATGACAAGGAGCACCGTGGGGTTATAAGTATAAAAGAGTTTAAGATAATGTGTAGTTTATGCTACTGTAACTGATTGCACATTATTTTCCTTAGTTAAACTATAAGCATGAAGAAATTAAAGCTTAAAGAACTGGAAAGCTGTCTTCAACAAGTTGATACTTTCGAAAGTCCAAAACTGCTCCTTGAGCAGTACCCGACAAGGCCTCATATTGCAGGTAGAGGTTACCTACGGCTCTTCTGTCTCTTCTACTTCTTCATCAGCACTTTAAAATAATTCTTTAGAAAAGTGTTTCTACTGCATTATCTCCTTCGAAGCCTTTACACTAAAAGTAGCCGAGAAATTGTATCCAGGAGGAATGTAATTAATTATTTTTAATGACCTGTTAACTTCTTTTCATTGTAAGTATACTGTTAATACAACCCAAAAATCAAGTTAATTGATTTAAAAGATAATGTTGTGACAGCAACATATTAATTTATAAATGAGGAAGCTTAAAAGGACTTATTTCATGACACACACAAAACAGTAAAAGTATATATACAGACACTCATCCAAACCTTAATTATTTTTTCCAGTATTTTACATCCTTCTATTGTTTTTCACCAGACAGATTTAGAGGCATACTTTTTCCACAAACAATACTGATGGCTCTGTGTGTAATCTCTCCACCAAAGATCTAGAGTTCTATAATTCGTCACAATGTTTTTGACTTGTTTACACGTATAATGAAAAAGAGAATTACAGGCAGTGAGAACATCAGCACAATTTTGCATGATAAGAAACCTTTAATCCAGGGTTTGCTGAAGGCAGAAGCAGCTTTTTTTGATTAACCAGATGCGTATTTAGTATTATTGACCTGTGCTTTTTCCTCCCCCCAGCATGTATGCTTTATACAATTCACAATACTTTTGATGATATTGAAAACAAAACAGTCGCAGATTTAGGATGTGGTTGTGGCATGCTCAGTATTGGAAGTGCAATGTTGGGAGCAGGGTAAGTACTTAATAATACTAAGTTCTGGTTGTGGGTTTTTCTGGCATAGAAGAGTAGAAAATAAAATTAGAATGTAGCAATGCTGAACTAAATTAATCTTAGGTATTTAATCTGGTGCATAATGAGGCTATTTGTTTAGGCAGTCAATAAGCATTCAAATAGTGGAAGAGATGGACACTTGCCATGAACTTGGCAGTCATATTTGCTTTCCCCTGAAGCACTAAATGAACACATGAAACTTCCTTCCCTAACTTTAAAAGGATATTTGAGAAGGGGCAACAGAGCTACTTGCATTTTTATCAGCACTGAATTTATAGTGTACGCTTGTTACATTTCTGAGATAAAACAAGTTGTGTACATGGATCACTTTCAAAACTTTGCTATAGAATTTAATCATCGTTTTAGTTTGCAGGAGGTTAATATGTGGCACTGTTGTTTGTTTTTTAATAGATTGTGTGTGGGGTTTGATATAGATGCAGATGCACTGGAAATATTTAATAGCAATATTGAAGACTTTGAGCTCATGAACATCAACATGGTTCAGTGTGATGTCTGTTCTTTATCTGACAGCATGTCAGAGACTTTTGACACAGTTATTATGAACCCTCCTTTCGGTACCAAGCATAATAAAGGTTGGTAATTCTGAAAATCAGTTAGAAATTATTAGGAATGAAATAGCAAGAACACTTTTAATGAAATGTCTCCCTCCTTTATTACAATTACCTATTGTAATTACCTAGAGTTTTGTTGATCTGGAATCACTTTCCTAAGTACAAATTAACAACTTCATCCCTGTAACTAACAATCTCTGGGTTTGAAATATACAATACTAGCTATTTCATATCCCTATTGTTTTTCTCTTTTACTAAAAGCAATTGGGTAAGTTTTAGAAATACTTTCTGTACCTTAATGTATTCAATGCTCTTTCTCAAATAGCCATTACTCCAGAAAAATTGAAGCATGAAGTAGATCTGTAAGTCCTCTAGTTTGAGCTTGCATTTAACAATTTTAATAATTTCATCATTCTTCTAGGAACAGATACGATTTTTCTGAAAACTGCTTTACAAATGGCAAGAACAGCTGTATATTCCCTTCACAAAACTTCAACACGGCAGGTAAGTTCTTTGTTTTATTAGGACGAGCATCAATCAGACAATGAAATTGCTGGCATTTAATGATGTTGTCTATAGCTTCACTGATTTGTTCACACCTCTATGGGGAATGAAACTTGTTTGGGGTAAATCCTAACCAGGTCAAATTAATTATGATCTCACATACATCAAGATAAGTGATGTATGTTCCAGCTTGAAAAACAAAAGCATAGGAGAACTTTTAAATAAATACAGGGGTGTGGATGTTTATAAGACAGTGTAGAAACAAGCTTTTAAATTTACCTGTATCTATTTAATATTGTAGCACATTCAAAAGAAAGCAGATGAATGGGAAGTGAAGATGGAAGTCATAGCAGGTAAGACTAATTTGTGTTAAAGAAAAAATCCAACATATTTTGTTGGGGGCTAGTATCTAGAATGCTACCATCCAGTCTTAACAGCCTGAGGTAAATTTAAGTGTGATTTAACACTGAAAATTACTTTTTTCAGCAGTGCTTTTTTTTTAATATACCTTGCTACCTGGCTAGAATACAACTAGGCACTTAATAAAACTCTGAGGAATACGTGCTCTGTGCAGAATTGTAATTGGATTTCTTCCTGGACTACATTTTGCTTTCAAGCAAGTTACCTACCTGCCTGCTTCAAAAGCAGATTGTTGATGGATAACAAAGGCAAAGTGCAGGTCAGCTGCTGTACAAAAAAAGTATCCTGTCCTTATAGTAACCTTATAGTATTTTCCTGATTCTTAAATATCACCATCTGGATGCTTTATGCAGTTATACAACTTCAGACATGGAAGTTGCAGAAGTGCTTGAAACACAACTACGTGTTTGCACTTTGGCCGTTTCACTCACTGTTTGATGTGGTCGGTGTAAATTTTGTCATAATGTAGTCTGGAGGTCAAAACATTACCTGGTCAGGGGGCAACAGAGGTAAACAATAGAAGAAACAGAAGAACATGGGTGTAGGGTGTAAGACAATCAACTAATAATCATTCTAGTGTAACAAGTATTCTTTGTACTGTTCACAGAACTTAGATATGACCTACCAGCATCATACAAGTTCCATAAGAAGAAATCAGTAAGTATAGAACCTAACATAACTGAGAAAATGCTGTCTTGTACTTGGCAGGTAAATAAATTCTACTTAAGAAAATTTAAGTTTTAGGTGCATATCTACAAGATGAGGAATGTGCACAGCACTTGAGAGAAGTTCACTATGATGGCATCAAATTCCATTGCTGTTACTACATTCTGTAGTTGAACAGGGAAAAGAATCACTAATGCAAGTCAAAGCTATACACAAATCCAGCACTGCAACTAGACATGAAAAAGTTAAGAGTAGCCTCCTTGACTCAACTTCTAATAGCTAGTTGCTTGATCCTATCTGCAACTAGAACTTAGATTGCTTAATTCAATTAAGGCCAGAATAACTAGGATTTTACAGCTGTAGCATTATTTCGGTGTTTTAAGTTCTGTACTACAAATAGCTACAGCCAGTGAAATCCCTCATAGAACCACCTTAGAGGGCAGGAGGAAGTTCTGCACTTCATCCCACAATAGAAGATCTAGTCAGGATGCTAGGGTATGGAAGCTTAAGCCCGCAGGCAGGTTCCTGGGTGCTGAATGCTGGCCTAGAAGACATGTATCCCATTACCACTGGGGAAGTAGAGACAATCCTGGTGTAGATTGAGCAAGATTTGAACATTGTTAGGTATGTTGAGTAGCAAAGACTAGAAGTTCTATTCAGTTATACCTATTCCCTTAGTAACTTGGAACTTAAATGATGGAAGTCTGTCCTTTGGCTTTGCTATTTCAGTTACAGCTTTATACTAGATTAACATCCAGGCTTCAGTAGTAAGCAGTTTTAAGTTCTGAATTTATTGGCAGCTGCTATTTAACATAACCACAAGATTACAAAGTCCATAACCTTTTACATTTGAATGAGGTGCCAGAGAAGTTGAGAGGATCTGACAGTATAAACAAAACCATAAATATAAAAGTTTTCCAGGGTAGTATGTTAAGAGTAAGCATGCTTCTTAAATAAAAAAAGCTGTAACCCAACAAAATGAAGCTTTCCTCTCTTTGTAGGTTGACATTGAAGTGGATTTCATTAGATTTTCTGCTAAGAAACTCCTGAACTGAAGCATGTTTTTAAAACCTATTGAAATGGAACAATAAAAGAAAAAAGATTTTTTTTAAATTTTGGTATTACTGATCTCCATCTCCGTTTTCTGTTTTCAGTTGTTTTGGTGCAGGTTCTTCTTTTTCCATTTCCTCTAGTGGTCTCTTCTTGGGACTTGCTTGTTCTGCAAGATTGAATATGTAGTCATTTATGGTAAAGGAAAGCATTTCCATATTATCTGAAATCTTCTAAAAAACCCAAATCCTTCCTACCATGCAAGTTCAAGGATGAATCCTAGTTATCCACAGCCACTGCTATGCTAAAGGGTTTACTTATTACTGTGACTTAAAGCTTTTAGATATTCTAAAATACCAACTTTGAAGAGCTTCTTCCCTGTGTAACTTCACAGCAGGAGGGCAGGTAAGAAGACAAAGGAATACAGTCAAACTGGAGTAGGTTTCACTGGGTTTTGTTTAAGCAGGTGCCATATCTAATGGACAGAAGCTTAGCTCTTTGTCTTCTCCAAGCTAATATATGCAGAACTATTAGTCTTCTCATATCCCCAGGGGAAAAAATCACCACTGAAGAGACTGGGTCTGTACAGTTGTATGATGTTGCTGACAACCACCATCTTTCAATGCAGAATGCTTTGAACAGCCCTACTGTACAGCCTCCACTATCTAGTGATTAATATGCTTTTTTGACAGTTCTGGAAGGAACCAAGCACAAGACCCTTAAAGTTACTTTACTGATACTGACAAGAGGACAGAAATACTACAGTGTAGGGCCAAATATGTTTGTAAGAAACATGAGTACTTCAGAAAGTAGCTCCATCTACTAAAGAAGCTGCATCTAGTGCACAGAATGACATACCTGTTTTAGCATCATCTTCGCCACCTTCCTCTTCATTCTCAAACTTAATTTTCTTGCCCTGAAACTGTACTTTTCCTTTGTGTGCACCTTGAGGTATCTTCCCCCCTCTTCCTTTTCCTTTAATTCTGCGCCCTGTGGGGATAAAAGATGTCCGAACTTTGTATCATTTGTCTTTGAGCTTGCCAGTTAAAAAGAATGCATTACAGTTACTCAGTGTTTACTATGTATTCACTAGTTACTTCCACACAATGCCACTGCTAGGATATTATAAATGCTTAAACCAATAAAAGGAGGACCTTTTGTTTTCTGTTTCAGCAATTCTTGCTGATCTTCCAGTATTTTTTTCAGAGCTTCTTTCTCTGCATCTCCTTCTAGCACTTCCCATGTAACGTCCTTGTTCCGAAGCTGTAAGTTTCCATTATGTGCTGCTTTGGCTTTTTCCAGAGCTTCTTTTGCAATATCCTTAAATAGGATAATTCCCTTAAAAAGAAGAGTGGCATTTGCATTTGAACCTTACTGTGAAAACATTCAGGTAGAATGATGAACAACATATCCTGTTAGGTACCTCAGCAAGTTCATTACTCTTGAATGATGAAAAATACGTCTAGACTGAAGCAAAACCCTCAGGTTGTCCTAACAAACAGTCTCAGTTTTGACCTTATGAGCTGAGAAGGCTGGAAACTTTATCTGTTCTTGTGAAAGAATTTAGGGGAATAATTTAATTCCCTAAATATTCTACAATTCAACAGATCAAGTAAATAATTTCTTATTTGATTACATAAGAGAACAATCATTTAACCATTCAGTTTCAGACTAATACAGAGATCTTAACTCCTTGTCTAAGGTTCTACTGACCTGCTTTGCACCTCTGACAAAGTGTATCCATTTGATTTCTCCGTGATCAGAAAATACATCATGGAGATCTTCTCTGCATGTTTGATCATCTAGATCACCAGAAAACTTCAAAAGACATCCTGTTTTTTCTTCCAGAGACTTCTAAATGAAATAAGAAACCCCAACATTTTTGTTGAAGAGTCAAGCTTTAATATTCATTTTTTCTTCCCCCTCAATCCTAAGACTATTAAAACATAATAGCCATAAATTAAGCAGTTGAAGTCACCCCCCACTTAGTGCTATCAGTAGCCCAAGCATTCTCGCTACATAGCTTATTTATGCTGATCCAAGTCTTGCATGGTGTGTGTCCTCTCCCTTTTTTAAATTTTCTTGCTTACTACGATACATTTATGTTAAACTTAGGACTCCGTTCCCATAAGAGAGTTACATTCTTCAAATTCTACAAAACAGTTTTCTGAAGGCTGACACTTTGTTTGAAAAATCTATATAATACTGATTAAGTCCTTACTGGATCCTTTAAATACCACAGAGGAATTATTATCTCAATGGTGCATTTAGGATCACTTCTGAACAGGTAAACATGCTTAATAATTTAAGTTCAGGATATGATCATTTAAACAAAAATAGTCTCTTGAAAATAAGGTGAAATACTATGACAAAACAAAGTCTTAGTATAGGTTAGTTGGAAAAGCTGAAGTGACTTTCTAGAAAGCACTCTATATTATAGAATTTCCAACTCTGTCAAGCTAACACTTGGGATATTCAAAATGTAGCTGGAGGAGCATGTTTGTTATGTATGGGTTGAAAATCCATACAAAAGCAAGCATTGCATAGTTTTCAGGTATAGAGATTTAAGAAACCCATACCATTTCAGCATCTGCTGCTTGTTTCTGCTTTTCTTCTTTTTCCCTGTAGAAAAGTTAAATTAGTTAAGAGTAAGTTCAAGTGTGGTCAGGTGAGGAAAGCCAGGCACTTCAATTAATAATGACTTACTGCTTAGCTCTTGCTTTAGCTTCTACTTTGTTTTGTTTCCTTTCTTCATTCTTCTTTGTACAATACTCCTCCCTTCAACAGAATATAAGCTAAGTTAATACGACTTAAGAGTATTCCATTATAATTACTTTGTAAGACAGCAGTAACCAAGAAACAGCTGAGATAATCTTTCAGAGTTGAGATGCTAGTCTCCAAAAGACAGAGCTACCAATATCTGTACAACAGCGTAGAAGCTTACGCTTCTCAGATCAAGCCAGGTTCTTGTCTAAATCCACCCTTGACTATTATTAGTCTATACATCAGTTAAGCAGACTTACTTGAAAAGTACTATCAGCTCTGTGTCTTTGTACTTTTGGTTTGGGATCTCTGTGAACTTCTTAGCAGATTCAACACTATCAAAAACTGCAAATATTGAGCCCTGTTAAATGGCAAGAGACATTCAGTGTTAGAGTAATGTTATCCAGGGGGTATTCCCTGCCCCAGGTCTAGCTGTTCATCGCAAGAGCTACCTTAAATGTTCTCTGCAATGTTCTCCTCATTTGAATGTTTTCAACTGGACCTTTATCCTCAAGCCATTCTTTGATATCATCAAGAGTTGCATCTAGTGGAAAGCCTTTCTGCAAGACAGCAACAAACTTCAATTACATGCAACAAACTGACACTTAGTCAGAAATTATAACCTGCCTAGTACGAGTTAATTCAAGCTTTACATAGATGGTTTTTGGTCAAAGTCATGCAGAACAGCACAGAGCAAAGGAAGTTTACTTACAACATATACAGATCTGTTTTTAATTGCAGCCTTATACTGGTCATTTAATTCAGGAAGGGGTTTGTTTGGAGATCTTCTGATTTTAGTTTTGTCTTCATTTATTTCCATTAAACCAGTCTTGGATTTTCTTAGTGCTTCTACAATAACACTAAAATCTTTTGAAAGGCGACTTAACCTATTGAGTAAGCAGACCCAGGTTATTACAAATACACAGGCAAAGCTGAAGCCAAATGTTAGAACAGCAACAGGAGTTGTACATGCAGACCAGGGACATTTGGCCCCAAATAGGGATAAGTAGCTGAAAGTTACCCTTCCATCCAGATTAGCTGCACTTTGTTTTACCTGTTGAATTTGATCATTACTTCTAAAGGCACCCAGCCATCATCTAGTTTGATCTGTTCCTTTAAGAACTTGTCTCTTGGTAGATTGTGATTGCCAAAATAGTACTGCAAAAAAGAAGGGGGAGAGAGGTGGGGAGAGAGATTTGTCTTTGAACATTCAGTCTTAAAAAGCCCATTTTCATCTGGCAATTTACTACAGTGGATTGAGACATACCCAAAGGAATTAATCTGAACAATTAGAAATTCTGAAATTATTACTTCCTGCATTAATGTGATACTTTTCCAAAAATTAGCTGCAACACATAAGCTGTAAATAAAACAGTGCTTCATCCGGTGGGACTAATGAGGCAAAGGTAGACTGCAGTTTCATTTAGGAAAGGTACCAAGCTTATTCTGTTAACGCAATTATTCATCAGCCTGATCAAGCTCTGCAGAGTCAGAAGTCAAATTTGTCACCAACAGATTCAGGTTTTAGTCCTTATTTAAGAAATGTATGAGCAAGAATATAATACTTCCCACACTGAGAAATCATACACATAGTTTCTAGGTCTTATTCAAAAAAATACTGTAAGATAAAAAAATTGGGTTTATTTTCATTTACTATGTTCTCATTTTGATCATGCCCAGCATGGGAACACAATTCAGTACAAGATAGACAAGTTAATCAGATTCTTTTGCTTACTTGCAGTCTCATCTAGCTAGGGTCTAATACTTGTAGCCATAGGATAAGTTCCAGTGTTTCCACCAATATCACTGTGCTTTAAAAAGTCAGTGCAAGTTTTACAACAATACCTCTCCCTCTAGTATACCTCAACCTCACATTACCACAAGTCTAGCTTTGTCAACTATTTCTCCTCAATCTCTGGGTTTGTTTTGGGTTATCCCCCCTAAATAATGACTACAGCTGTGCATGCTAATGGGGGTTCACGTGCAGCTGTATTTTTGTCCTTGAAGAAAACAGTTTTGTTCTAGATGTCATTTTAAGTGATGTGCTTGCTTTTCCGTTGTAGGGTAACCCTCCAAGCCTCTAGAGTGAGAAACAGTTAATATAAAGTAGGCACATAAGTTTACTTGTAGTTTGTAGCAATAAATTACAAAGTAGTAAATCGTAACAGCAAGTTACACAATGTGCTAATATTTTGACCAGCACAGATTCCCAAGTAGGAGGACTTTTTTTGCCCCCCAAAATTAAGTCATATACAATTAAAATGCATCTTCCTATTTGCATAGATAGAGTAACTCCAGTGAACATAGTAATAAATAGTTTGATGATACGTTCACTTGCTGTAGCACCTAAAACGCTAGCAAGCTAATCTTTTGTGTTTTTAAATGGTTGTCTTACAGGCAACTCTAGACAAGTGTAACTTCCAACTTAGACCACAATTACGAATTACCTTAAAGTATTAAAATACCTGTTATAGACCTGTGAGAGACATTTTTTTAAAAGGCTGAAGATTCAAGTATAACTCCCTCTGAAGTCAGCTTCCCATTAGCCAGGCCTCTACCAATTGATGTCTCCAAAACTACATCTTGGTCCAGATCCCAAACTATAAATTGGACTTACCTCAATTTGCTGACAGATTTTGCTTTCCAAAATAGACATGTTTTCACCGTCTCCATTTTCAGCCATTTTCACCAGCTGTGTTGAAGAGAACATAGAGCAAAGGCACTAAGTATTGGATAGTACTTTCTACAGGCTTCTGTTTGTATAGTGTTGCATTTCACCGCTGCCTCATCTAAACGGGATCACAGACAAGTTCTTTAGCCATGCATTTATGCTTGTGAGCCAACTTTAAACATGACTGCAGAACTCCAAGGGGAAACTATGAAACAACTAGAAAAAACTGAAGTAAAATAAATACTTCGGTTATTATGGCAGCATTTGCCGTTCTACATTCAAGATAAGTAAAAAAAATGCTGGCACTTTACAGCATTATTTGTTATTTACCTTTCTCTAGGCACAGATCCTCAGTTGGTACCTAACAGCAACAAACCTGAGAGCCAACAATATTTACTCTTGAAGTCAAATCCAATCTCTCATCACTAGGCAAAACATCAATAACAAAAAATTGTTTATGTTCCTCAGTAGGTATAATTAGAAACTTTCTGAAGTTTCTGCCTCCTAATTAATCTTTGAAAGTTCAAGGAACTTACTGGAGGAAGGAATGAAAATATCTGTGTCTACTAATACACCCTAAAGATGTCTAGTTCTGTCCTTCACAAACTTGTCTTCACTGCAGTTCCACCTGAATACTGAATCCAGCATCTTTGGTAAGAGGTAAGAAGTTTTAACTCGCAACTAACTTCTTCCCTGAACTGGCATTAAGTGTATAATCCTAGTACATTGGATGCAGTCACTGCAGGCACTGGAAGGTTGGTGAGAAAGCAGCTACTGTCTAGAAAGTTCATTGGGATCAGAGAATGTCTATCTAGTCACTCTTCTTAAGAGTGAGGACAGAGTGTGAGGAGTAATCCTTGAAGAAAAATGCAGCTTTGTAAAGCTGCCAGAGATCTATTTAAATTCAGTTTCAAATGAGGAAGCACAAATTTCTTCTTCCTCCCTCTTGGCACTATCACACTTGTTAAATCCAGCTACAGAAGATGAATCAGTTTCATGGCCCTCAGTTACCCCAGTTCACAGAGCAGTGATCGTTAAGACTCCTGGTGAAGGTGGGTTTGAACTCATGTCTTGCATGGTTTATTGGGAGATTTCATTGTACACATTCTGCTCTTCTGCCACTTGCAGGACAGTAACATCTTTCAGAGCATCAAGATGATTGACAATGTAGAAGCATGGAAAACTCCCCCAAGATTCCCTTGTCACAGGAAATTACGTTCTTCATCAGAACACCCGCCTGGCAGCCCCGTCTTGTTTTAGTAGTTTAATGCACCAACCATTGTTCAGCCTACTGCAGTCTGCAGTATTCCCATTTCCTCCTCTTCCTGATCTCAAGGCTATGTTGCATCCTTTGCTGTGCTTGCAGTTCTTTTTTATCTAGGCACTTAACAGCCTTAAAATTTGCATCCCAGTCTCCACTACTGGACTTCCACCTGTACCTAACATGCTCTTTAAAGCATGATTTCAGTGGGTGTTAGTTGGCAGCTCTGCTCAGATCATGGTCCATTTGTCCATAAAGCACTTCAGTAAAATGCAGACTGTAGTTCACAAGCTGGTAGTTGCAGTTATTTCCCATTAGCCACCCTGACTACAGGGAACTGTGGGTCACTACCAGATTCAGGTGCTGGCACTATCTTAACATCCCCTGCAATGTTGTTCCCAACACCCAACTTGAGAAACCATTGTTCTATTTTACATTATACCTAATTTGGTGTAATCGAGTGGCATTCTACAGAATAGACTCAGCTTTTCCCAACTAACTGACCAGATCTTTGTGTGCTACTGTAACTTCTAGTCCAACAGACAGTCAACCCACCGAAGAAAGAGAAGAATAGTTTCATTAGATAAATTTATCACTGACTTAATTCAGCTTGCAAACACTTCTGATGGAGCTGTTAGGGCAGGAAGAACAAGAAAAAAAAAAGCCAAAAACACCTTTCCATGGCAGAAAGCAGTTGTAGTGGGTTAGATTGGACATTACCGCACCCTCAGAGTCAAAAAAAAAAAAAAGTATTGAATGGCAGCTATATGAATCTTGCTATTCTTGAACCTTGGTGTAAAATCACTGTAAATCAGTTTGGTGATTTAACTCGCATTACAAAGTCTCTTCTCCAGGTGTGGCTTTTTTTAAGCACCAGGCAACGTATTTAAGTGAACCATGTTCTTATGGGTGCTTTTCACAGTACAGCTCAACGTTTAAGACGACATACTAATTTACCATGAGATTTTAAAAACTTTGCTCTCTTGCATATTCTGAGAAAAAAAAATAATTTGGACTTCAGTCTTGTATCTTGTTTTAAGAAAAAAGCATTAACAAGATGTTCTGGAATGCTAGAACAAGACAGTCTGCTGCTCTACACTGAAATACAGATTGAGCTAGACAGGAATCTTCCCTCACCACCTTCCATTTGGTCAGCCAGTCTCAAGTACACTGTTAAGAAAGAGCTGAGTGGACGCAGTGGCTTTGCCCTCCTCTATAGCATGAAATACAGAGCAGCCTCCAAGCAGGCTGCATCTGCTTGCTCCTTCAGTGGTCTTTGCTGTTTTACCTGTCACACTGAATAGCACATAGATTTATTGGAGCAAGTTTTCCCTTAACACAAGTCGTTGTTAAATAAAAGTTGGGGCCTTTTGACTGCGTGCTGCCAAATCACCCCACCTCTTCTACCCTGACCAAAAACCACACTGGACTGAAATATGCAGGACAGCCTTCTTTTTACCACAGGATACCCAACAAGTGCCAAGATGGTAGTGCTGTGAAGCAGTATGGAAGAATATACGCTTTTGTCTTCACCTAGCTTCTGCCACCTAAACTCCTTCAGCCTTGTTCTATCCTTGAATACCCCATCCTTCTTGCTCTTTCGCAGCTCTCCCAGTGCACCACTCTCCAGTCTGCCTCACTCCAGGTACCAAAATACCTGGAACCAGCAACTTACTTTCCACATAATAATGCTCAGCCCTACTGCTAAGGGATGAAAAACAAAGTCTACTTCATTAGCAGTATTTTCAAGGTAAAAACCACACCGTGCAGAAGTGTAAAACAACACAAGGCCTGGGACAAGTCCTTCAGATTAAGTCTTACACCCGGAAGAGTTTTTCTAGAAAGGACCCATTCAGCTGCCAAGTAACAACAAAATTAAGGCAAGACTAAGAAAGACTCAAGCTTGCCATATGTGAAATTCAGTTCAGACACTGATTGAGCTCTAACCTATTTAGAATAAAAGCAGAAGCAGCCTTCTAATTTAAGAGAAATGCTAGTCCTGCTGCACATGCTCACTTCAGGCTCTTTAGCTCCGTCATTTGGCACCAGCTAGTCTTCTGGATCTAGCTTCCACATCAGTAGTTTTCAGTTGCTCTGCAGCAATGAAGGCTGATAAAAAGCTGGCTCCACTGAAGAACCACCACAGTTGGAACAGCATGGAAAATCCTACATACGATTTTATTGTGCTTTCTCAGTAGACCACACTGAGTTGTTCCTTCTGTGTGCCAACAGTCCATCTCAGTACTACTCAAAATGAAAACAAGTTAAAATAATGCAAGTAGGCACGAAATTTAAATTACACATGGGAAATGACAGTTAAACCCTTTAACTAGAAAAAACGTTGTATTAGCTAGATGACCCCAAAAGAACTCTCATGGGGATTTTCATTTTATCAGTCACTTAGTTCACAAGTTCAAGGGCTGGACAAAGCTTCGTTGCAGGCTAACTGCTTTTACCATTACTGTGATAGATTGTAAGGGTTTATTTAAAAAAAAGTTCCCCCAATAAAGTAAGAGGAAACTGTTAATGATGCATTGCACTGTTCAGGAACCCACATGTCAGACAAGAGGTCTGGGCCTTCTGACGAGATTCTTCTATCAAAACACAGCTTCTTACTTAAGGTGAGGATTTACTGCCGCCACTCATTATCACAGATGTTATTTGCACATTGGTTTTTTGAGCAGAACCAGTACAGTATACGAAGGAATTTCTTACAAAAAGTATTTAACTGATAGAAACGTCAGCTCCTGACCCTTAAGTCTACGCTAGGAGACGTCGGTTTGCCCCACGACACTCGCACGCTGCTGCAGGGACAGCACACCCCCTTCAGGCCGCCTCGAGCCCCGCGGCCGAGCCTCCCGCCCAGCCCCAGCGGGCACCGGCACCGACACCGACACCTCCGCCTGGCCGCAGCGCTGCCCGCTCCCCTCAGCCCGGCAGGCTCCGGCGGCGCTGCGCCCGGGGGCAGCCGCCGGGCCCGGCAGGCAGCGGGGGCAGGGGGGGCAGCAGCCGCGCCGGCGCCGCTCCCTCCCCGCCGGGCCGGGCTACGGAACCGCCGGCGGCAGAGACGTCCCGGCGCCGCGGGAGGCGCTTCCGGTGAACGGCCGCCGCGGGGCCAGCTGCCAGCACCGCTGCCAGGGGGGAACGGCGGCAGCTTCCCCGCCGGGCCCCGCGCCGCACTGCTGCCCGGCCCGGGGGAAGCGGGGCTGTACGCCCTCACCTGCCGCGGGGATCCTCCCTCCCGGCCCGCGGCGGGGAGCGCCGCCAGGAGCCGTGCCCGCGGGGCCCACCACCCCCCGTAGAGCCCACCCACCCTGGAGCCCGCCCTGCCCCGGCGCTCCTCAGAGGGGGCCCGGTCCCGAGGTCGAGCCGCCCGCCCGGCGCGGAGGAGATCAGCCGTCAGCAGCACAAACCTGCGGCAGCTCCAGAACCGGCCGCACGCGGTCCCGCTCCGCCGCTTTAAAGGCCGCAATCGGCGCCGCGCGGCCCAGCAGCCTCCGCGGCCACCGCCCGCCCGCCCCTCGCGTGGGCGTCGCTTCCGGGGCGGGGCAGGCTCTGCCTCCGGTCCCTGCCCCCGGCCCGGTCCCCACGGGCGGCTCGGGGCGCCCCTGCGCCCGGGTCGGGTACAGGTACAGCTATAGCCACAGCCCCTGCGCCGGGGTCCGTTCGGGTGCTGACAGCAGGAAGCGGGGGGACCGCGTACGTGCGGGCTTTTCGCATAAGGGCGGGCGCGGTGACGGCGACGTGCCCTACACTCGCCGCCGGCCCCTCTCCGGCTGTGCAGGGGCGGGTTGTTCACCTGCTTTTGCACAGTTAACCGAAAAAGTAACTTAAAAGATTGTATTTGTACACTGACGCTGTATTTACGTTTATTAAATATTACAAATGTTCGCTAAAGTGCTACAGGTGTGCTGTGAACATCTGTAGCACTACAGACATGGGGACCACACCAGTAAAAATTTTAATAAATAGTACTGATTTGATTGATTCGACCTCTGTACGACTTCATTTTCTAGTTTACAAATGAAACAGCAGAACACTTCAACATAATACAGGTCTGACAGCACAACAATTCAGTGTTCACATTCAACTATTATTAAAAACGTATCACACAGATGGCTAAAGATCCCCTGCTCCAAGCTTTCCACTGCCTGTAGGATGCACCAGTTGCTGACCAGGAGCCAGAATCCCTCCTCCTCTCAGGGAATTCATACTACTGCTGTGCTCCAGCCCCAATTGCTGCTACACGCTTTCTTGGAATATGCTACGGACATGAGCTAATTTAGAAGGGCGTTGTAGATTATTTTAAAAAATAGCACCACTTCAACAGCAAGTCTGAACTTTTACACTCTGTTTATTCTAACGCATTCAAAAAACTCAGGAGTTATCTGAAGCCCTAGGCAGAAGTCTCAATATGCCAGATCAGCACGTGCTCTCCCAGCATGTCAGACCTACAGACCTTTTTTCATTTCGGAATTATGCTGAGAATCAGCACATCACCCGGGGGGAGAAAGTGGACTCTGGCTTCCAGTGCCTCCAACCCTGGAACAGCGCTTTCTTCCACCAGTGCTAAGCACCCGGTCGGGAAGGGGCAGGCAGGTGGATGCTGGGCAGCTTTGTTAGCCCTTGCCTTGTTCTTACATCCTTTCACCAACTCACAACTGCCAGTAACAGGATACAGGCCAGAACAAACCTTCAGGCCAGTCACAGGCAGCTGGTCTATGCTGATGTTTTTCAACAAACACGAAGCTTCACAGGTACATATTTTTCACTGAAAAATTACACACGTTGAGTTCACTGCACTTTCCTTCAATACAAAGATCACCTTCATGCTTTTGTGATGTTGTCCTTTAAATCCCCACCTGCCTTTGAACAATTCTTGGCTGTGGAGATTTCCAGGAGAAACAGAAGCACTTCATTTCTCTTGCTCACCTGCTGGCCCACGCATTTCAAACAGCATCAGAGCTCAATTTCCCACACCTCTTTGCAGATCAGAGTCTTTAAGCATTTAACACCAGATCCTTAAATAGCTCTCAGTGGGATGGCTAACGAAGCAAAATGCTGAACACACACACACACACACGCGCGCGTGAGCTTCTGACATAGTAAAGTGACACACAAAGACATCAAAACAAGAACTATATATACACCACAGAACTTCCCATCAAAGCTCAGAGTTGAGCGCCACCTCCTACCAGCAGTGAAATGCAATGGAGAAATAGTACAAAAATGTGAAAGAACAAAAAAAGGTTGAAAATGCTTATGATCAAGAAAAAGAAATACTATAAACTCAGAGCTTACCTGCTTGGAAAGCTGCTTCCATCATATCTGATAAATCCAATAAAAACAAAATTTAATTTTTGGTGGCAGTGCTGGTGTAGGAAGTTCCCGCCACACCCTAAGGCAGCCCTGCGTTGTCCCTCCCTCTCACGCCAATGTTTAACAGCTGTTTCTGCTGCCATTTTATAAGCTGGATTGGGGAACTGATCTGGGCTAAAAGAGCCTCTCTGCTCCCCGGGGCATTTATATATTTGGATCACTGCTATCAGACTGCGCAGCCCCACAGCAGCTGAAGCAGGACTGGGTGAGGGGCAGTAAAGGCTGGAAGGAGCAGGAACACTCCCCACAGCCACCTCCTCGGCACTGGGAAGGCTTTGCCATCTTGTATGTTCCATGCAACTCGTGTGCTTCCTTTCAGTCTGCCTCCCCCCTCTATCCTGTTCCTAATTTTCATAAAACCTGAAAAAAGAAAAAGGTGTCTTTTTAAGGCCAATACCTCCCTGTAGAACATGGCTGAACCCAGACAAGTAAGTCCAGCGTTAGAGGAGGTGCTGGTTGGCAGCCACCTGGGTATGAGCCACACACACAGAAAGACAACACAGTTGCACCTTGCTCCCTCAGGGAACCAGGCTAATAAAAAGCCCCACGTTACAGTATCTGTACAAGCTAGGGGGTGAAAACAAGTCCTAAGAAGTCACTGCAATAACAACTCGGTCAAATGCATTTGTATTACTACCTACATGGCAGGATGCGAAACAAGGACTGGGGGGAAGGCTGGAGATGGCAGGGTCAAAACACCAGCTATTTGAATACTACCTATGGATTCTGCTGGCGATGGCAGCCTGTCACGGGAGTCTCCCAGTGAAGATGGGACACAATTATGACCTTTCAGCCCATGTCAAGTTGCTTTCCAGGCAGAATTTGAAGATCTCATATTACATTTTGAGTCAGATAATAAATAAATCCAGTGGACCACTCAGCATTCAATTTCTCCATGCATAACATATTTTGACAAGTTTCCTCAGTTGTCACCTTTGCTCATGTCACAGTTCAGCACTCCAAAATGACCGAATGGTATTAAACGAAATAGAGAAGCTTGTATTGTGGGGGAATGTTAGCAACTTTCCAGTCTCTCTCATTTCCTCCTTCCATTCCATCAAGACACACATCTTAAATTTTATTTAAAATAATAGTTACCATGGCTTTTCCCTGAAAAAAATAAATCACCGATACCTGTGCATCTGCCAAGGAGCCCACTACAAAGCCATGCAGAGCCTTTTATTTCTCAAGGGCCCTGACCGTGTGAGAACAGCGAAGTGAGCACTCTTCTGAAACTGCCCTGTACTGCAAAGCACTGTTCTGCAAAACCAGTACACGCTTTCGGCTTGTGCTCTGGGGCCACTGCAGGACGTTTATCCCCTCATTCCCAGCCTGTGCTTTTCTCCACTCTGGCATTTGAAGGTAGAATGAGAGGCTTCCTATAACTAACTGCCCATGATTTCTGGATGCGATAACCTAGTTATCGAAGTGATATTGCTCTATATGTACCACACGCGTAGCTTGTGGCAATGAACCATTTCTATAGCTACCTTCAGAGTATCAAAGATTTCATCTTAAGCCCAGTAGTTCATAGAAATCCAGAGTATTTTGTTTGGCTTTACTCACCTTAGCACCAGATTATAGTTCTACCCAGTGATTAATAAAAACAAACCTCTTTTTCACAGTAGTTCCTGTGAAATAGCTGCACAAAGTATTGCAAGAGAGTAATTTGAAAACTTTTATGATAAAGAATGATTGGACTGAAAAATATATCATCTTGTTACCACATTTATATTGCCAAATTGCTTAGAATAAAGACAAATTATACCTAATTTTTAATGATGTGCACTAAGAGCCTGTATTAGACATCTCATTCATGAGGTAATCAGCACTATTATGAATACTGCATCTGCTGTTTTGTGTAGCAGCAATATGAAAATTACATGTTTACACGTTATACACACAGACACAGCCATGTGACCGCATAGCGCTGGGAAGATTACCTACTGCTTCCCATTTGTTCAGTTCAGGGTTGTATTTCTCAATACTCTGCAGATACGTTCCTTTTGAATAGGAATATCCTCCTGTTACATAGATGCATCCATTCATAACCACCGCACCACACTCCATCCTTCTCTCCATCATGTGAGCCATCTGCTTCCACTTGTTTTGCTCTGGGTCATAGCAGTCCGTGATCGTGGTTTGTCCACCCACAAAATAGATCTTGTTTTGTAATGTAATTGAACACAATCCATATTCTTCAGGAAGAAAGGAATACAGTTCAACTCAGCGTGACATTGTTAACTTAAACTGCAGCTATATGACAAACATTGGGCACCACTGAGGGCAGCTGAGTTTCTTCACTGAGCTTAGGAGATACCTCAGGATTTTCTGCTATGCTTGTAAAAGCAATCTCAAGGTGTTACAGACATGAACACCAGTACTTTGTGAGAATTGCTTTAAAAACTTACTGTTACCAAATATAGAATACAGAGGAAACCCTTTTAAAATTCATATAAATTATTTTTGCCAAATACCTATGAATAGATAGGACTGGGTGGGAGTGTTGATCTGCTTGAGGGTAGGAAAGCTCTAGAGGGATCTGGGCAGGCTGGATCGATGGGCCAAGGCCAGTTGTATGAGGTTCAACAAGACGAAGTGCCAGTCCTGCACTTTGGTCACAACAACCCCATGCACCCCAAGGAGCTGGGGGTGTTGGTCAACAGCTGGATGAACATGAGCCAGCAGTGTGCCCAGGTGGCCAAGAAGGCCAACAAGCCATCCTGGCTTGTATCAGGAATAGTGTGGCCAGCAGGAGCAGGGAGGTGATTGTGTCTCTGTACTCAGCACTGGTGAGGCCGCACCTTGAATACTGTGTTCAGTTTTGGGCCCCTCAGTACAAGAAGGACATGGAGGTGCTGGAGCGTGTCCAAAGAAGGGCAATGAAGCTGGTGAAGGGTCTGGAGAACAAGTCTTATGAGGAGCGGCTGAGGGAACTGGGGTTGTTTAGTCTGCAGAAAAGGAGGCTGAGGAGAGACCTTATTGCTCTCTACAACTACCTGAAAGTAGGTTGTAGTGAGGTGGGTGTTGGCCTCTTCTCCCTAGTAACAAGCAATAGGATGAGAGGAAATGGCCTCAGGTTGCACCAGCGGAGATTTAGACTGGATACTAGCAAATATTTCTACACTGAAAGGGTTGTCAAGCATTGGAACAGGCAGCCCAGGGAAGTGGTTGAGTCACCATCCCTGGAGGTATTTAAAATATGCGTAGATGTGGTGCTTAGGGACGTGGTTTAGTGGTGGACTTGGCAGCATTAGGTGTGCAGTAGGACTTGATGATCTTAAAGGTCTTTTCTAACCTAAATGATTCTATGAATCTATGATTTTATAGAAAGTTAGTTTACTATGTTATTTAATAGAATGATGCCATTCCTTAGTTCAATATTTATACAGTGATTTCTATAGAACAGATACTTGAAGAGGGTCTTCCCTTCCTCTCTCCGAGTGTGGAAATATGAGATGATCCCACCCTGGGCCTTGCTGCCCTAAAGGCATTCCTCCTTTTATTAGGAACATGCTAGAAACTCTTAAGTGGGCTTAAAGACTCCCAAACAGAAGTAATCAAATCAAGCTCTAGAGTTATTACAGAAATTATTATTTACCTGGATGCGGACTTGTGGTGACTATACTCCACTCATTGCTACCTGAATGGTATCTCTGGATTTTATCATAGGTGCAGCTTCCCCTGTACCCATAGTGACCTCCAGTTACGTAGATGACTTCGTGCAGGGCACAGGCGGTGGCATTTCCAACACCTGTACACAGTGTGAAAGTCACAACACACCTTCAGACTGCACACAATAACCATGGTCACTTCCATCCATAATCCCATTTCAAATGACTTATTAATATTTTTGGTGAAATTATGCTTGCAAGTATTTAACTGAATGTGAAATTAAATAAACTTGTTAAGACACCTTATTTTATCAGCATAAGTCAAGAGCAATTCAATAAAATTGCAGTAACCAATACATATACATTAACAGCCACATAATATTTCACAGAATTTTTATGCAGTAATTAAAGACACGACACACTGTCACATTAGTTTGGGAATAGGGAATTATTTTAAATATTTCACTAAATTACAGAGATTTTTAAGTCACTCATATGGCAAGGACAAAGACAATGGGAGTTGAGATCATTCAGTGTCTCAGGGTATCTCTTCTGATCCTTTCAGTCTTTCTCATGGTATTATTAACTATGTTATTGTATAAACAAGGACATAAACAGAATGGAGCCATGTTAACTCTGCCTCTAGGAGAACAAAACAGAATAAAACAAGGGATCTGGCAAGATAAAATGGACCAAAATTAGGAAATCAGTGTGGTTTTTTTAAGCACCTAAGAAGTTTCACACAGAAAACAGGACAAAACAACTGCACACAATGTGTAACTGCTCACAGTATTAGCATAGCATTTCTATTTTTACAGGAAATAAAAACAGACTAATGGCAATGTTTGTGGAAAATACACAAACAGTGAAGAAAGTTGTAGGAGGATGGTGTTTTTTCCTGTTACAGATGCCTCCCAAAACTCTCATGAATGTAGCAAAGTGCTATGTTGCGTCAACTTAAAGTTTTATAATTAATTGTAAATAATTGCCTTAATTTATTAAAAATACATTATAAAATGTATAATTCTTTATAAATTTTATAACAAAGTAATACCCCTTAGGCTGTGATCCAAATTTATATGGTTTTTAATGTATGACAGCTTTATAAATGATTGCACAGAACATCTTAGTAACCTGTTTTTACATTAAAATAATACAATCCCTTTACTGGAGCTTGCTCTCTGACCACCTACTGAATGGACCCTAATCCCAGGTAGTTTTCTGACTTCTTTCTAATTTGAAATTTTCTTCCTGAAAGAAGGCAAATTTAAATTGAGACTACTACTTGCTTTTTGGTCCTAGTGTTCTGTGGCACAGCCCAGCATAGCATTTGGACATTTGCAGTCATTTGGCTAGTAAAGACCTGAACCAAAGCCCAGCAACATTAACAGGAGATTCCCATGCACTTCACTAGAACTTGGATCAAATCCTAAATGTGTGCATGGCACTTAAAAGTGACAAACACAAAAGGATCGACAGTTGAGGCAGACACCATACAAAAGCTTACCTACACCTACCTTTGATCATGTTTGCAATTGGAAGCCATTTCTTTTTTAAAGGATCATAGAGCTCAGCTTCTTGCACTGGAGCTCCCTTCCGGTAACCACCCAACGCATAGATGCAGCCACTTAAGGAAACCGCGCAGTGGTAATACCTTGCGTCAAGCATGGGGCAGCCTTCTGTCCATTCATCTCGCTCACAGTTATATACCCACACGGTGTCAAGTGCTTCAATGCTCTCTGTTCTATAACCTCCTGTCACATATATGTTTGGTCCCAAGTTAGTGACCCCATAGCTCTCTCTGGTGTGATCCGGCATCTCGGTTCCCTGGACCCATGCGTTGGTTAAAGGATCCCAGACATGCACTTCTGATAAGGGATGCCAATAATATCCTCCGATCACATACATGGCTGCTGTGGGTCTTCTGGAAAGACCTTTGGGACTAAGGTTGAGGGCATTGTATATGAGTGACCTTATCTTATTGTCATTAAGCCGGCATTTTTTTTGTAGGCTTAAAGCTGACCTCAGATACATGTTGTCTACGTCTACCTTGATGCAGCTCAGCAGTTCACAGACATCTTCAATTCTTTCTTCCACATTGTGTGCAACCCACTTAACTATAGCTTCAATGGCTGCCTCTTCTTTCCAAACGTTGAGATTCTCTCTGGAGAGAATATAAGAGATCTTCTCCTTGCCAATGTCCAGAAACTCTTCCTGCTTCCACACTTCTTCAAACTGCCATAACAATATCCTCCTGGACTCTTTTTCTAGCTCCGAGCAATCATGATATTCAGCAAAGGAGTGCATCCCTATGCAGTTGTCAGTGTCTAAATGCCTCACCAGAAACTGCTCGCAGGCTTTCTTTACCGACACGAACTGGAGGAGGTCTGCAGCCTCGAGTAGGCTCTGGACATTCCTCTTTGTTATCTGGATCTGTGATGTGTATGCATAATTCACGAGGGCTTCCAGTACGGCATGGCTGAGCCCGGGAAGCCTGATCTGGTTTTTAGATTTCTCTTTCATATCGGCCGTGAACATGGCTTTAAAATAACTGCTGCAAGCCGCTAAGGCGGCTCGGTGGCAGCGGAAGACGACCCCCGAAGCGCACTGCAGGGTGATGTCGGTGAACAGCCCATCCAGGTAGAACGCCCGGAACGCCTCCAGGAAGCCGGCGGGGTGAGCGGAGTCCCGGTAGAGGTAGGCGTACTCCTCCTGCCCGGCCGCTGCCATCGCCGGCCCCCGCCCACAGAGGCGGGCGGCCGGGACGCGGCCGGCGGGGCCGCCGACCGGCCTCCCCGCGGCTTTGTCCGCGCCCGGCGGCGGAGCGGAGCGGTGAGCGGAGCGGTGCCCCGCCGCCCCCGGCCGCGGCCCCGCCCCGCGCAGCCGCCCCGGCGCGGCGCTGAGGGCCGGGCGAGGGGTGCTCCCGGGCCGTCACCGCCCCGTGACGGGCTGTGGAAGCGCTGCTGCCCGCGGGAGGCGGTGGGGCCGGAGCGGCAGCTCCCCCGCCCTGCCCCTGCTTCCTGCCCGCCCCCGCCGGGAGGTCAGCGGGGCCCGGCGAGCCCAGCCCGGCCCCCGCCGCGGGGGAACTCCGGCCGGAACCGCCGCCGCCGCGCCGGGGGCCAACGGGGCGACGGGGATGGTGACCCGGCCGTATAAGGGAGGGAAGCTGATGCCCGGGGGGCGTCACCAGCTCTGTGGCACTCAGCCACACCGCAAGGCGAGGGGGCCCCTGAACGCCGCCAGCGACCCGAAGCCGCCCCGGTCTCCCCGGCGCTCGGAGGAGCAATGCCGGGAAGGGCGGCCAGCTCGAGGGGCTCTCCAGGTACAGAAGGGCGAGATTCGCGAGGGCGCGGCCGGGGCTCTCCTCAAACACATGAACCCGGCAGGGTGCAAAGGACAGACACAAACTATGCCAACAGACTCCAACTATAAGCAAATTATTCATGAAGGTGGTTATATTGGCTTTTACCACTTATGGAAGTGTGGATCACAATTTAAGAAGTCTTTTTCTTCTCTGCTAGCAAAACATTTTCTGCAGTGGAGACCTTTGAAAGTATTTGAAGCACAGCAGCCTCTGGGTTTAAGCACCTGTGCTCTCTCCTTCACCTGCAGCAGGGTTTGGATCCTTTGGATCCAGCAGCCAGGCTCCCCTTGCCCTGCTGGAGCTCCCCCTGCATTGAATGGGCTGGCAGCAGCTTATCCGGCCAAAAGGAGGTGGATATTTGTTATTATTAGCGAAGTGCCAGCAATACCCAAAAGGAGAGTTCCTGCTTTACACAGATTCTATAGCACGAACTAAAAAGAAGGAATCTGGAGAGTGTATATGGACATACTCCTCTGCTGTCCTTCCACACTAACTGTGCAGCAGGACTCGAACCTGCCCTTGGCCTTTACATAGTAACAAGACATAAATAAACTGATGGAAACAAAAACCAACAAACCCCTCTCCCATCTTCCCTTCAGTTTTTCAACCACTCTTGATGCACTGTTAGCCCAGGAAACTGGAGTTTTGTGGTATAACCCAGGAACTAGCAGTAGCCCTGCCTCTCTGATCCAGGCCCATCCTTCAGCTACATTACTCACACTGTTACTTTCTCTGGAGCATTCCCTTGTACGGCCCCAAGTCTGTTTATACATCCCTATGCCAACAGCTTTGTTTTGCTGTGCTTTTGTACTTTCCATTCCATCAGCTTCCTATGGACAAGCAAGAACTTCTCCAACGTCTTGGCCCTCCTACTAGCACATAATACTAAGGCCAAGTACTCTTCATAGTAGCCGGTGTACGATGGCAAATCTGTTACTATACAGAAAATTTCCCATGCACACGTGTGCCTTCTATCATGCGGTTTTTTTTTCATAACGTCTTTACCTAAGTCACCTCCCTCCCAGAGAACACATTGGCTTAAACCATCAGCAAGTCTGGAGGTCAGCAGCACCAAGTACTGAACATGCATCCCTTCAAGGAGCTTCTCCCTTTCTCCTGAGGCTGGGTTACCAGCTTAAACCAGCTTCACCCTTTGGAAACACTCATCTCCCCTTATACCCATATGTGGAAAAAATTGGTAATTGTGGTGCTTCAGAAAAGTTCTCTCTTTTATTAAGAGGGAAAAACCCTGCCAAGACCTCATATTAATAGCTTAATGGCCTACCTACTGGAATTGAAAAATTTCTTCTGTCTCCATATGCACTTTGTCTAGCAAATAGCATCAGCTCTACCCTCTACTTGAAGTGATTGGATCATAATTACTAATATTTCAAGTAGTCTGCTTAATCTACTCTAAACTCCTGCTTCAATACTTTCATCAAAGCCACAAAAAACACCCCTTTTTGAGCATGAAGATGAATTTCTCAGTGTCTCATTCTCTCAACAAACTACAAGGTAGGTTCCTTAAGGCTAAAAGAACAATAGTTAATATAAGTGGAAGAAAAAGCTGAATAATTATTCATATACTAGTTTTTTGTTTTAAGTAAGCAGTAACTGATATCTGTGGAAAAACTGACAGTAAGCTGTCTCACAGCTAAGTTCTGAAAAGCACAGAAGAGGTCGGCACAGAATCTCTGGAACATTAAGTAGCACATATAAGAAAGACGGAGACACACAACTTAAAAAAAGTAACCATACAAAATTAGACTATGCAACAGCCATTACCATTCTTCTGTATGACCTGTAAATCAGACAAACCTATTACAACCTGAGACCCACCAATTCTTCAGATGTTGTCTTTGTGCCCTTGCACCAGCCAATTGGGTAAGATCTCCAATGCAAACATCTCAAGGCCTATCAAATATCCATCATTAAAGCAATGCTCCCAAGAACTCAAGTATATTATTCTGGACATCTTAGACAACAGACTGTTCAAAGCAGCCTTCTACAAT
Source organism: Phalacrocorax carbo (assembly GCF_963921805.1). Taxonomy (NCBI): domain Eukaryota; kingdom Metazoa; phylum Chordata; class Aves; order Suliformes; family Phalacrocoracidae; genus Phalacrocorax; species Phalacrocorax carbo. The sequence goes on along the minus strand of NC_087517.1, from coordinate 22,865,332 downwards.
TCACTTAAATAGGTGAAGGGCTAAAAGCAGGAGTATTTACAAGGAAGCAATCAAAGGAAATCTTAATTTATATACACTGTCAGCCTGAAAACAGGCAAGACCACTCCTAAAAATCTTCAACTCAGAAAAAGAAAGTAGTGACAACATCACAGGCTAGTAAGAAAATGAAAACACTGCTGCTCAGAAAACAGAGGAAGACAGCTACAGCAATCACAGGCTGCTGAGCTGCATCTCAGACATCTGCGACCAAAGTGCTGCAGAAGTTCGACTAATTTCTCAGTTTTTAAGGCCCTTAAGCCAAAGCAGACATCAGTTCAACAGCAGACTACATCATTATTTTGGACCTTTTGTGGGACTATAAGAAGGAAATCATTTGGCATGAAAATACATTAATTAAATTTAATGAGACTTATTTTTAATATCTCTATATGCACAGCTTAGTCCTTGGGGATCATCTCCCCTGTGTGTGGCAAAGAGAAAGACTGCATGTTCACAAACAATTCCTTAAACGAAAGACAGAAAAATTTTATTAAAAAGTTAAAACGGAGACAGATGTTCCCTTGCAGCCTGTAAGAGGATTATACTATAGATATGGATGAGAATAAATGGGTAAGATTAGTGTAAACATGTATACATATGCAGCATTCCGTGAGCCTTGCAGCAGAAACCCAGCAAGAAAAAAGCACCTGGCTGACTCAGAGCTGTCGCCATGGAAGATCCAACCAGCATCAGCTCGATATGGAGTGGCAGCAGCATACTGCCAGGGCAGTAGTAAGGAGAACAGGAGAGTGACTTTTCTTTAAACAGAACAGCAACGTCCTTGCTGCTCTCCAGAAGGGTTCTGACTAACAAAATAAATGGTGTTACCCAAAGGCTGACACTTTGCTCACTCTCTCTAGGCCCTTACAAGAAGAGGTACCTGATGACACACAGGCCAGCAGAATATGTTACACAAATCAGGTGTGTTACTTTTGTCAGTGACAGTAACTTTTATTGTTTTTACAGCACAACATAATACAAACTATTAAAAAGTAATTTGGTCTGGTAAAATATTTAGTATATTGAGAATATAAATGCATTTTCAAAGCAAACAAGATTACAAACATAGCAAATAATTTACAAAATTAAACATTTATCCTGATCAAAGTAGTATAAAAGCCAACAGTTCCAGAACCATGCTCCTGGCACCTAATATTTTGAAAACAAAGAACTTCATTCTTTTGTGCACTAATCCTACTCCTTCCCCTAAGCGCAGACAGAAAAGGTCAGTTATGTAGTCGGTAAAGGCCTGGGGGGAGGGGGAAGACTAAGAAGAATGGCAATTGCTCTTGCAACTCCGAGTCTCCACTTATGTTGGAATGTGTACTATGTTAGAAAGCCATTTTAACTTCACTTTCCCACTATTGCCAAGATTGAAAAATAAACAGATTTATATTGTGTTTAAAAAACATAAGTTCAGATAACATCCCAATTTTACAATTCTGTGCTTTTATACACGTACAGTTTTTCTCTTCCAGGATGATAAAATACCACTATATTAGTTTCCTTTTATCGTTTGAATTATTCCTTTATAAGCACTTTCAGATAAGACATAATTTCAGTAGCAGATGACCAAACCAGAACAGAACACTCTACAGGACTGAGATCTTGGGCCAGCTGAGAAATCTTTTTCTCCAAGGTATAGCCCTGCCTGGGCATAGCAATGTCATCCTTCTTCAAAAACATTACTGGACATAGGTCATTCCCACCATCACCTATATATACAACCTGTGTATAGCTTACTCCTCGCTCCAGCTGTTTATCTAGAAATTCTTTCAAAACTTTCCTTTTGCAAAGGTTTTTAGGGCACTTGGCACAATGGTGAGCATGGAAGTTCTGTACAGTAAGATAGCCAGTACTACTGAATGCTGCAGGGTTTGTAAACACTTCATCAAATACCTTATGGAAGTCAGCAGCTTTCAAAATCCAGTCAATAAATACTGTATTAGAATCTGAAACAATTATGCAGTCAAACAGCTCTTTGTTCCCACCAATGAAATGCAGAAGATCTACCATTCCTGCAGTGAAAGGAATTGTTGTCATAGTTCTTTTCATCTCATCTTCTTTGATGCCATTGTCTCCCAAGTAGACAAAGACTCTGCCCATGTATTCTGTCCAGTGTCCTGGTCGGTAGGAGTTTCTTAATCCATTAGGAAGTTTATTCTTAGGAGCACATTTCACAATCCAGGTATCACTATTTTCATCTATGATTGTATGGTCAAAATCAAAAACCAAGAGAAATTTCATAGTTGTCACAAAACAGTTTCCAAAACAAACAAAAGAGAATTATTTATATAAACAAAAGTACTGAATTCCTACACTGATCTTGTGCTCAGAAGAGAAAAATTCTGCATGAAAATGAAGGATTAGGAGAAATGTCTAAACAAAGTAAACTATTTATGGCCACTACAGCTATGGGAAGTTATGCTCAAGCTAAAAAAAACCAGTCTGTAAAGGTCAGTTCTAGTTCAGCGTCAAACCTTTGCTTAAAACAGACAATGTGAAAGTCTCTCAACTCGTGCTGCATAGTTACTAATACTTGCTAACAGAGTCCATGTTCCAGTACTCATGCACCATCAGTCTGAACAACGGTTATAAATTATCATTTATAATCATCACTTGCCAGTGCAACCAAGCTGGAATTCTCCTGGCAAAGCACCTTAAGAGATATTTCAAAAGGAAACTACTAGTGAACAGATGGACCCAGTCTTTTTCACAAGGACACATCAAATCAAAGCAGCCAACGGAAAGAAATACTGCCATTTGTGGAGCTGGAAAAAAAAAAAAAAAAAAAAAGAACTCGGTCTGCTTGCTGTAGTCTTGCAATTTCAGTACCTGCAGCGCACCTCTGGGCTACGGATCCCCAGGCGCAGGAGACGCCTCATGTGGCGCTTGGAGCCGTTCCCTCACAGGCGAGTCCTCTCACGCCCGTCACGGGAGCCGCGCCGCTCCCCCCGCCCCAAGCGCCCCGCAGGCCAGCGGGCCTCGCCGCCACACGAGCAGCCCCCGCCCAACCGCGCACCGAGCGGGCTGCGGGGGAGGGCAGAGCAGCCGCCCCGGCGGGGCACCGGGGACGCCCGAGGAGCTGGTGGGGACCCGTGAGGGAAGGGGTCAGAGCCGCCCGGGCCGTTACCGCCCGCCTCCCTCCGCGTGCCTCCAGGCCACGCCGTCATGTGACTCCCCGGCGCCGGGTTGCCTGGCAGCGGCGGCGCGGCTCGGGGCCATGGCGGCGGCGGCGGGGCCCGGGCTACCCCGATGGCGGCGGCGGCGGCAGCTGGCCCGTGAGTGGGGCTGCCCCCGCGGGCACCGGGACCCGGGGGGGAGGGCAGTGCCGAGTTCGCGGCTGCAGCGGCCGGGAGGCTGTCGGGTTGTCCCTTGTCCCCCTGACCTGGGAGGCTCTCCCGGTCACCACCCCCGCTCGCCCAGCTGTAGGCAACAAGACACGCTGTTTCTAGAATTACCTAGAAAGAACTAACCTGAAACCAGTGGAGGTTCCGTATCATCCAACAGCCGGGAGTCAGAGAAGCGCTGGCTGCCTGGCAGCTGCCCATCGGCCAGGAGCAGTGTGTCAGCACACACTCGCACGTTCTGGCAAGGCTCCCTTCACCTTGGACGGATGCAGGGGAGGATCAGGTCTTGTCCCCACCATAAGATGAACAGATCTTCAACTGCATCTGAGAAACAGACCTTGACATAAGTATCACTGTAAGAGAAAGCCTACTTACATTTTAAGTATGACACATCTGTCTGCTCCAAATCCGATGAACCAGAATTTCTAAGAGGATGCCCCTCTGTACAGCGTGTGATTTCCTTCAAAAATACTGGCGACAGTTTGAAGGGCATTTCACAAAACCTAGTGACCACCTAGAAAAGCTGCATTTATGCATGCACGTGTGTATGCAAGCCTAATACAAGGTTAACCTTTCCACCAAATCAAGAAACTGTTCTACAGGCCAGATTGATTTTAGTAAATATGATGAGTGTGCAGGACAAGGGTGGCCTGTGCCCAGACTGCTGCCTCATCCAGCCAGAAAAATGGGTTCACCATTATTACCCCCTTTCCTTTTGGGAATGCTCCCTGGTCCCTGCTGTTCCCAGAATGATGCCCGAGTACTGCCTGGAAAGCGTTAGTCACCACAAGCCAAACCTGCACACACATACAAATGGGGAAGGGGACATGCAAACAGTCAAAGTCATTCTGCCGCAGCCCAAGTACAGACACTGGCCACAGTTAGACTACAGATACAGACACGCTATCTTAGCTCTGTGGTACTGGGATGGGGAGAGTACCCGTTGGGATCATCTAGTGTTGTTACTATGCAGGAACTCAAATCCTGATATGGGTTTGAATATAGGATTTTCTGATGTCAAGTAACCTCAGTATCCTTTCTTCCCTCTGCACAGTGTCACATCATTTGCAAGAAAATAATGTTCTAGATGGATATTTTCTTCCAAAGGAAGTAGATCTTCATCAGGTAATTGTATTGCCAAAAGCAGAATGGGAAAGGATTCAGAACAGTCTTGGAAGCACAACTAGAGAGGCAGCACGCATCCTCGCTGAGAAGAAAGAACAGGAAGAAATGCACTTACGCTCTAAAGCGGCTGTAAAAGACTGGCCCAATACCATTACGGTAAGTACAAGATACATTTGTAAACAAAGGGATTAATTTTCCTACATGCAAAACCACTCATGGTAACGTTTCTAGCTGTACTCCTTTTGTTTAACATTTGCCTTTAAATATGTATTTTAACTAAATTCCATTTACATACACTTAACATCTAACATCAACATTTAAATTTTTTAATTAACGCTAAAATGGAAAAATTTAAAAAACCCCAAACATTGAGTACATCACCTTCAGAATGGTTTATATGTTTTTAATCCCTGTGCTTTAAATGCAATTTCTAATTTTATCTACATTATAGGGCCTGGCACAACGGAAACTTAAAGCCAAACAATTACGTGAAGAAAGGGAAGAGGAAGAAAGAAAGTTACTTGATTTGGAAGAAGAACAGTTCCAAGCAGCAAAACGGAAGGAAGCTATTGATCGTGCAAAAACCTACCTATACTATCAGAATGAGAGAGTGAAAGGGTTGCATGTTTGTTGACAACTTCTAATTTTTAAATTAAAATTGTACTGAATTTCTTTAAGCACTTCCGAACATGCAAATTACATGCAAACATTCTCTTGCAGAGTGCACTTCTACTTGCTGAGGTCCTAAAAGAAAGAGATGCTCAAGTTGAATTTAGAAAGTTAAAGTCAGATGCTAATAAAAAGAAGGATGAAGAAAAGGATCATGAACATAAACAAGCTATTCTCAGAGAGCAAGAAAAGGCATATCAGCATTATATGAATCAACAGGCATTACGCAGAGATCAGCTGGAACAGTAAGTAAAAATTAATCAAAAGTAACCCTACTTTATTATTTACTTATAGAATGTATCTGTGAGAAGAGAGTTTAAGGTTTTCACAGCAACTTACTAATAATTTGATTCTCAAATGAAACACTTAAAAAAAAAAAAATATCCAGAGTGCCACAAAAGACCTTGCACAAAAGGGAAAATCTGTGATATGCAGTGTCTTTCATTTGCCAACAGTCTGCATGTAAAATCGCCTCTGGTCGGCATCAATAGGTTTTAGTCAAATTGCTATTCAGAAGTTGTTACTGGAAGTGTATTTTAACTCAGTTTTGGTCCCAGAAAAGGTTAAACCAGATTTTTTATTTGCCCATAACTGGATTCCAGAGAACGCATCAAGAGAATGCATCACTGCCACCTCTATTCTTTCTCTCAGCTCTTACAGAAACCTTATGGATGGGTCCCAGTGGTATTTATAGGACTGGCACTGGTGGTCTGATAGAAGGAATCAAATTCCCTGAGGCAGAGGAAGGGTTCAAAGTCTGGTCTCACATATTCCCGGCGCAACACATAAATCCTTGCGGAACTTAGTATAGAACACTACTAGTTCAAGCTGTTGCCTGCATGCCCAGAAGGAGAAGCATAGATACAGTGGGACTTACTGGAGAAATCTTGTTCACTGAGGTTGCTGCAGAGATAGGCCAGAAAACTATGAATGCAGTGATGCTAACGGGTCATCCAGACAAAACTTGTTACCACTAGACTGCAATCTGTAAGCATACCATATCTAATTTCTGGTCAGAGGACTGAGGGCTACCATTACAAACAAGGACACTATTTTCACCTCTGATATTCTACCCACCTTCAGTTTGAAGTATCACACCTTTCCGTGCAAGGTGCTGTTGTGTTAATGGTAGGAGTCTGAGGAGTGGCTAGGGAGAGACCCTACCATTGAGTCACTAGGTTCAGAAGGGACCCTCTTGCTTTCTAAAGTCCTTCTCTGAGAGTATTCTAGGTGCGGTAAAGTCCAGTCTTAGTCTCAGACTTGGTCAACAGTTTATTTTCTAAGGGTTGTAGAAGTAACCACTCAGATATTTGTTATTAGTAACTAATGTGGCAGATGCCCAGGCCCGTCACGTTCCATAAGAACGATCACGGCTAGATTAATTAATAGTGCAATTTATTAAAGCAACAGATACACAGGTTCTTTGGATTACCAGTGATAAGATTGCTGGTTACAAGACACACATAAATACCAAAGATATGAGTACACTGCTAGGCTACATGTATGCTAAACAAATATGAAGCGACTTGATAATACGAAGCAAAGCAACTCTAATACGTTACGGATTTAAAGTGACTCTATAGAGGTTTCCAATCTTACCCAAAGGCATCCCAATGGAGGGGAGGAGAGGCTCAGTCTGTTGACTGGTCCCACAAGTCAGGGTGGTACGCAATGGTATCTTCCCTAACACCCTCTTTCTCCTCACACATTTTATACTATTTTTTATCTTTCAGGTGGAGCTTGAGTGACTCTAGTCATACATACCTTTATTATGATTGGTGTAAAATTTCCTCGCTTTACTTTTAAACGTGTAGACTAGAAGAAATTCAAAGTGCAAGTCCAGTGAGGGGTGGTCACACCTTAGAGGCAGGTAACTTTTGGGATGGAGGTGTGTTTTGGTATTATAATGATATTAAAATGAGCAAAGTTCACCAAAAGGACAGCATTTTGTCAAAGTATGACGGACTGTTGGCCAAGGGTAACAAATATGCAACATACCAGCTCCATGGTACCTCAAGTTCCCATTTATCACAGAGCCTGGCCGCGATGCCTCCACACTGCTCCACCCTCCAGACAACTCGTAAGAGTCAGTACGCCAAGTTCTCCTGGCATTGCCGACATCTAAGGTTACTAGGGAAATTCCATGGAATGGATTCCTGACATATCAGCTGCACTTCCCCCTGACGGCTTCTTCAATGCTGTACCTTTTCTAAAAACATAAGTTTAATTTCTAAGTCACCTCCAGCAGTTATTCCACAGGTGCATATGGTTATGCAGAATCCCTATCTGTTCTTCACTTCAAGCAGTCCCTAGCCCACTTATTGACCTTCTTTTCCTAATTCAGAATAAAGGAGCACAAGCATCAGGCAGATCTGGCCAAGCTAGAAGACAAAAGAGAAGGAGAACAAATACAGAGATTGAACCGATTATACCAACTGGAAATTCAGAGAAGAATGGAAAAGGAACAGGAGGAAAAAGCTGAACGCCAAAGGCTGTATCATGTAAGCAACAGGAAAGCGGAGAGCTCAGAATGCTTGTTTCACCTTGGCTGCCTGGAGTGAAACAATAGCATTCGTATATCCAAACGGGCCCACTGGCAACAGGAGGTTTGCTGACAGCTTCAGTAGCACTGGCTCACATGCCTACCCTGCCAGCTGCAGGCCATGTCTTTCCTTTGTGCTTTTGAGAAAGGCCTCCTGGAGGCAGGTCCCTTCTCTTGTCTGAAGGGACACTGGCACCTGATGCTTCCACTGGTCTATGGTTAAAAAGTCTGCTGTAGACATCAAGGAATATTCCTCTTGGCTTGAGAACTGGATTTAAGTTTCACACACCTGCTGGCTTAAGCCCATTGTTCTTTGTTCGGAAGAGGGAAGAGCCTGAGTCTGAACGTAGCAGCATCTGTTTAACTTGTCTTTCTCTTTTTGAGTGGAGAGGTTTAGAAATTTAGTCAAGACATGCTGCATTCCCTCTTCACCTTTAAAGGCATCTTGCTAAGTGCAAACTAGAAATGCCTCAGAACAGTTCTGGCCAGCACACAAAAGACAGTTCTTTTTTTACATAAAATTATAGAAAACACTTCTTCGGCCAGGATTTGGATTAAGCTCTCAGACTGGTATAGTTTTGGATGAGGTAGGCCAGGAGCAGCACAGTCCATGTATCTATTCATGGGGGTTGCACAGTCCCATTCCTCTCAAAGTCCCCCTCTCCCACAAGTGTGAGTGGGAGCAAGGGATAATTGTAAATGCATTGCATAGCAATTTGTTTGTGTAATAGGCTGGAAAAGCAGCTGTTTGATGCTCAATTCCCCTTCTCCTTCCTCCTATCTACTATCTCTTCTTCATGCATGTTTGAACAGGGAGGCAGAAGTAAGTGGCAGTACTGAGAATCCCTTTTCTCTCTTTGAAAGAAACACAAAGAGAGAGAATAGGGAGTGATTCTTTTAAGTTGCTACCCCAGGGCCAGATTTTCTAACCTTCATCAGTTATATCAGGACCATTTTGCCTTTGCAGGAGCATGTAACTGACCAGAAAATGATCAAAGCAGTAGAAGAACAAAAACAAAAGGAAGAAGATGATCAGATTAAAGCTCATTTTAAAGCAAAGGAAACTATTGCCAAGCTGATAAAAGAGAAAGAAGCTGAAATGCGTAGGTAGGTACAAAGCTAGAGTATAAATTGTAAATAAACTAAAAAATATAGTGTAGTCATATTCAGATCTCTCAGACTGATGATGTAACACAAAACACAGTTATTCTAAAAATTAAATTCTAAAAATTAAATTATACTAGTAGGGAAAGTAGGGAATTCAGGAGAAAAAGGAAATTCTTTCACAGGTTCCTTAGTAATAGGTGTGTGTGGGAGCAATCTCTCCGCCCTTCAAAGTACAAAAACTTATGGAAGTGCAAAGCTCTACACCAGCATGTTAGGAACAGTGATTTTCCATATGGCCTGCCAAGCCTCCACCTCCTCAACAATTAAAGACAGTTAAAATCCTTGACAAAAGTATTTTGGGGCATAACCTGTATTTGCTGGAGTCAGATAAAAAAAAATATTTCTACTTCTTAACTAGGCACCTATATTAATTAATTACATTGGATTACTGTTAAGGGAAGATGGTTTACCAATTTAACAGTGAGGGTACAACATTAAGATACCATTGAGCCAACCTAAGAGCTCCCTTCTTGTCCTGCTTCTGGCCAATACTCCCAACATTTGTCTCCTGATGGCAAGATGCTAGGCAGACTCCTCCCCCAGTGATCCAGCTCATTACTGCAACAGAAAGCTGGTGTTTCAAGAATACAGGGAACATTTATTTGCTACAACAGATAATTTATAAAACACAAAACAGGAGGAACACAAGGAGATCAAGGAGTTGGGTGGGTGGGCTGGCCTGTGTGGCAAGAGGAGACTAGAAGCAGGACTACTGAGAAGCAGTAATGCTCCAGTTAGACCTAGGTGTGTACCCTGGTATGTTATGGTAGCTCATGTTCTTCTGCAGGCTGACACAGGAGCATCAGGACAAAATTGTTAGCCAATTAGCTGTACAAATGAATGAGGCATTAAAGAGGGAAGATGATCGTCTTGCTAGAGACATTGCAAAAAAAGAAGCTGAACAAGAGAAAAAACGCAAAGAGAAAGAAGCAGAAGAAAAGGCTGCAATTGAATCTATTGCAGAACATAGAGCCACTGTGGTAAGAAACCTAGCCTGTTCTTATTCCTGCTTACTCCGAGGAGCCTGGCCCAGATCGCAGCTGGTGGCTCTGGTGCCACCCGTCAGCACGCTTCACCAGGTCCACTGACATCTTTCCTGAGGTCCTCTCTCCCTCTGCCGCTTCCATGTTGGGCGCACATCTGCCAGGGCTGCTGAAAACCCTGGGCCTGGGCACTGGCCAGCCACAATGACCGTGCTTATCAGAGTGCTGATACAGGGCTGCTTCTGCTGAAAGATAGGACCTCCAAACTAGCAGGCTATCCCCTTGGTTAACTTTTTCTTGTGTATTTTGTAAAATACAGATGAAGATGAAAGTGGAAAAGGAGAGAGAGGAAAAAGCAGAGGGTAAAAAAGAACTTCATGCGCTAATGGAACAGAACCGCATCTACCTGGAAATGGAAAAAGCCAAGAAACAACGACAACGTGACACAAACATGGAAATACAGAAAATTCAGATCCAGCAAATGGTAAATAGGTGTACCCTGTCAGCCCCCTCAGAGGGAAGCACGCATCTAAACCAACAGCACTAACTCCTGCCTGAGAGGAAGAGAGAGAGAGAGAGGAAGCATGCTGTGTTTTGTTCGGGGATTTTTGTTTGTTGGTTTTGGGGTTTTCTTTTATATCATGCACATACCACATGTGCTGGTGTTAGGGACCAGCCTCCTCTCAGAGCAGTGGTACAAGTCAAGGCTGGTTTGCAATGACAGCACATCCTGTCCTGTGCCATTATGTACTACTGCTGCCCTCTTGTATCTTCTGGGCAGGTCACCAAAGAGCAGCAGCTGATGCTGATGTTCACTCAGCTGTTTAACGTACCCTTTTTGTGGGTGGTATGGCAGGGGAGAGAAGCAGAGAGGGACGATATTTGCAAGTATCAACCAACATCATCGCAGATTTCCTATAAGCTTTTGGCCTCTCTAAGTTTGAAGGGATAGCTATCTTATGAAAGAAATACTAAGTTTTGTTATTTCCTTTTCTTCATCAGGCTGAAAAGCAGGCAAAAAAACAGCAGGAAAAGCAAGCAGATTTGGACTACAATGCTCAGAGAGAGGTTATTGCCCTTTGTAAGGAGCGTGAATTTCAGAGCTATGCAAAGCAAGTAATTGAAACAGAGTCCAAGACTACACATCATCTTTATCCTCTTCTCAAAGCATCCAAAGGTGGAAAAGGACGTGGATACAGCCCATTTTCCAGAGGAAGAGAAGGAATAAATACTAGTTTTCAGGCACAGGATGGTACAACAGCCCAGCTACCTTGTTGTAGCTGTACCACTGCTCAAGAAGTTAAAAACATGAAATAATATTGAGACTGTCCAGCAACAAAAGGCAGAAGCAGTTTTCATGTGGTCAAAAAAAGGTCTTTTTGAACCTTATGGGCAGAGTTAAACCATAAAATGATCTACATTGAACATATAGTATGAATCTCGAAGTCCATTTGAAAAAAAAAAATTGCCAGAGAATTGATTATATTCTCAGTAATCCCCAGCTTGTATTTCATTAAAGTTAGTTTACTAAACTTGAGACAAAAATGCATGATATACAATTGACCATCAGTGTAACCCATTCCAGCCAATACTCACTATTACTGTTATATTTTTATTATTCATTATTCTAAAAATTCACTGTCCCAGGTTTTTCAGGCCTAGGATACGAATTCCCAGTGCAAAAGGTCATGTTATTCACTAGCCCACTTCCAGTTAGGTATTCCCCATAACAGAAAAAACAAAAACAACTTTACAGAATATACGGGGAAGAAAAAAACCAGCTTAATACATATGAAAGTTAGAATAGTTATGGTACTGGAGTTTTTATAGCGCTTTGTAACTACCTCTGTAAAACAAATGTCATGCTATAAATTAGTTATATGAAAAAACAAATGGGATTTGATTGCAGCCCTTAAAAGGTCACCTAGGAGGCAAATAGGTCCCAAAATAGCTGTAAATAGCTACTACAAAGAGCATGGCAACAAGAACAACATAGTTGGACTGTTCTTTCAAGAAGACAAACAGTGATTCAATCTGTAGTAAATAGATCTGGATCTAAAATTGTTTCTCGGATTCCTCAGCTGATTTACCAACACCAAAGCCACACACACATCTCATTCCTTATGCTTAGTTTCTTTGCTGAATTTTTACCATCATGTTCCTTCCTTGGACAGACTTCAGGTTTTGTATGATGACTTCCTTCACAAGTACCCTAGGGTCTAAACAGGATATTCTGCCTATTTTGGGGCCCACTGAAAACAAAGTCCAAAAAGCTTGAAGCTTTGCTTTGCTGCACACAACCTTCTATTCCAGCCCCCTCCTCCAGCTGCCAAGCTCTGTTGGCCAGACAAGAAAATGATAATGATGTGAGCTCTAAAGAAAAACAAAAAAGAAAAAAAAGAAGAGGGTTTTATATGAAGAATGCTTGACAATATTTTAGTTTTTTAGTTCGGAAAACGGTCTTTTGTGTGCCTTCAAGTTTCTAAGCCTGTCTTCAGATAGCAACAGGCTTTGAAGAAAGCACAGGACTTTGAGCAAGATGGGAGGCTACCCTGGAGGCGAGGTACCCACTGCAAGTTGAGGGCCAAGTAGAGCTGGTTTCACCTCCCCTGCGGTGTAACACAGCTGGGTGTCCCCCTTGGCCAGGGCAGCGGTCAACGCCCCCAGGAGCCTCTTCCCGGCAGGGCAAGGGGAGAACTGGAAGGAGCAGGAGGATAGACCTCCTCCTCACCCAGCTCCCAGGGCCACTAAGGGCCTTCCTCGGGGAAACGAGCGCCCAGGGGCCATCTTTTCAGGTCAGGTAAGGGATAAAGGTAGCGAGTGTCCAACAGGCAGGCCTGGCAGGATGGTTACCTGCCTGCGAGACGCGGCAGCCCACGGAGCCAGGCCGCGCCACAGCAGAGCCCGCGCCGGGCAGAGGCAAAGCAGCGGGAAGAGAAGCCGCCGAGGTCGGAGCAGAAAGACCAGAAAGGCGGAGGGAAAGGGGGAGGGGGTGTTATGGCCTCTTACCGGGTACGGGAGGGGGCGCCTCAGCCGCCGGGCCGGGCCTCCCTGCCTGAGAGAGCGGGCGGCGCCCGCCGGCAGCTCCCCGAGGCGAGGCGAGGCGGGGCGGGGCGCCGTGCTGTGCCGTGCCCGCCCATCGCTCCTCCCTCGCTCGCGGCTGATGTCGGCGCCGCCGGGGCCGGGTCGCTCCCGCAGGCATCGCTCGCCGCGGCCGCCCTTGTTCTCTCCCTGGGGGCGGAAGACCCAGCCCCGGCTTCCCGGCACCTCTGCGCCGTCACCATCGGTAAGGATCCGTCCCTGTCTCTCGGCAGACCTCGCCGCTCCCTGGAGCGGCGTTTGGGTTAAAAACCTTCCCGTAGCCTCTCCGTGCTGCCGGGCCCCGCCGGCCCCGGGCTCCGAGGAGGGGCGGTTGTCGGGGCCGGGCCGGCGGAGGCGAGCCGGTGTGGCGGAGCGGGCCTCCCCGCGGCGCCGTGCCCGGGGTTGCGCGACTCGCGTCTAACAAACCGTTCCTTCTGATCCCCCTCGCCCTGGGGCCAGGCCGAAAGCCGTCGCCTCGCCTCGCCCTTCGTTCCCTCCGTGACTCTGGCCTCCAGCTTCAGAAACCTCTCGTGTTGCCAGTGGCTGTATCTGTCCCAATAAATCAAACAAGGTGGTCCGTGTTCTGGCACCAAGAGCAAGCGGCTTGTCTCCCAAAGGCAGAATTCTCCATTATTGCCACTTCCCCCAGCCCAGGATCATTCACACACCAGCTAGCACGGGCTGGCGACCGTGGCTGCGTCTTGCACGGTGCCGTGGCACTGCTTGGAAGACGGCTAGCTGGCAGTGGTCCAGCTTGTACAGGGAGTGGGCTAACAATTACACAAGCTAATCAAATTCAGTCTAATATTCGAGTCCCTATGCTGGTCATGTTTGGTTTTGCTAGCATAGATTTAACCAGCACCCTTGCACTAGGACGGAGCTTTGGCCAAAAGATTTGCAGCTACCTTTTAAAAAACATGATTCTATTTTTGATCTCTGATATTCTACTTTCACTTCAAAGTATCAGATTTTTTACTGTTAAAGTACCTGTAGATATGGAGAATCCCTATCTGTTCTTCACTTCAAGCAGTCCCTAGCCCACTTATTGACCTTCTTTTCCTAATTCAGAATAAAGGAGCACAAGCATCAGGCAGATCTGGCCAAGCTAGAAGACAAAAGAGAAGGAGAACAAATACAGAGATTGAACCGATTATACCAACTGGAAATTCAGAGAAGAATGGAAAAGGAACAGGAGGAAAAAGCTGAACGCCAAAGGCTGTATCATGTAAGCAACAGGAAAGCGGAGAGCTCAGAATGCTTGTTTCACCTTGGCTGCCTGGAGTGAAACAATAGCATTTGTGTATCCAAACGGGCCCACTGGCAACAGGAGGTTTGCTGACAGCTTCAGTAGCACTGGCTCACATGCCTACCCTGCCAGCTGCAGGCCATGTCTTTCCTTTGTGCTTTTGAGAAAGGCCTCCTGGAGGCAGGTCCCTTCTCTTGTCTGAAGGGACACTGGCACCTGATGCTTCCACTGGTCTATGGTTAAAAAGTCTGCTGTAGACATCAAGGAATATTCCTCTTGGCTTGAGAACTGGATTTAAGTTTCACACACCTGCTGGCTTAAGCCCATTGTTCTTTGTTCGGAAGAGGGAAGAGCCTGAGTCTGAACGTAGCAGCATCTGTTTAACTTGTCTTTCTCTTTTTGAGTGGAGAGGTTTAGAAATTTAGTCAAGACCTACTTACCACACTTACTGTTTCCCTCCCCATGCCTGATTGAGCTGGAGGACTGAAGTGGAGGTACTGTGATGGTTCATTGGCATGTGAGAGAGTAAGAGGAGAGAATTCCCGCTGAAACCCTACTTGCTTTTTTCCCCCATACTCCTCCTCACCTCAGTTATACAAACTTTATCCCATTTACCACCAACCTTGTCTATGGAATAAAAGCTATATATACTCATTACTGCCATTTCTGCATGATTACAAAATGCCTTGTGCCTTACATTTTTATGGTTCTGTGGACTCTTACTGTTTGAGCCCTTCGGAGTCTGTGCTGCATGAATGATGGACAGGATGGGAGCAGTACAGCTGGAGCCAGTAGGGAATATAACCACATACTAGTTTTACTTTTGTGGTAGTTTGTGGTTAAGTAGGTCATGAGAATTCTCTTCTATCTCCAGGTTTCTATCTACAAGCTTCTCCATTGACAAAACCAAAGAACTCTTATTATAGGGTAGGCCTGAAGTCTTTGCTAGATTTTTTTCTTCAGTTCATGTTTCCAAAATCTCATTCTACATAAAAATAAAAGTACTTTTCCATTTAAACAGGAGTGTGTAGCTGAACAGAAAACAGTTAAAGCTGAAGAGAAACAAAAAGACAAAGATGATTATCAGATTAAGGCTTATATTAAAAGGAAAAGAAGTGATGGCTGATCTGACAAGAGAAAAAGATGCAGAGACTAATAGGCAGGTCTAAGGCTACTGTTTTCAGAAGTAGTACTGCCTACCAGTTTCAGTAGTATTTGGTGCTGTTGGGGGTGGATGTGGGACTGCTGGCTTTGTGAAGAGCAGCGCCTCATCTGATCTGAGCGGATGTCCTGATATGTCATGGTAGCTCGTGTTCTCCTGCAGGCTAATGTGGGAGCATAAGCTTTTTAACAACTACCTGCACGGATGAATGAGGCGTGTAAGACTGAAGATGATCATCTTGCTAGAGGAGCTGCAGAGATAGAAGATGAATACCAAATAAAAAACAAAGAGAAAGAGGCAAACAAACAAACAAACAAAAAAAGGCTGCCACTGAATCTGTTGCTGAGCACAGAGCCACTGTGGTAAGAAACCTAGCCTGTTCTTATTCTTCTTTCGGTCATGTGCTTCTTAATTCCTTTTAGAAACACCATAGATTCTAGCACAGTTGTCTTGAGTGAGATGCACAGGCAAGTTCT
The DNA here is from genome assembly GCF_963921805.1 of Phalacrocorax carbo. Taxonomy (NCBI): domain Eukaryota; kingdom Metazoa; phylum Chordata; class Aves; order Suliformes; family Phalacrocoracidae; genus Phalacrocorax; species Phalacrocorax carbo. The sequence goes on along the minus strand of NC_087517.1, from coordinate 22,849,492 downwards.
CACTTAGCAGCTGTCTCTCATATTTGCCATCTATAGTTTCAGAACTAACTCATTAAGAAAAGTACAAGTGGGTACATGTGATGATTGTCCCTCAAAAAAATTAGAGTAGGAACACTTGATAGTTTTTGGTAATTTGTGCAAACGTTTTCCAGATTCTGCACTGCTTACTCCAACCAAGGAGCCTGGCCCAGATCGCAGCTGGTGGCTCTGGTGCCACCCGTCAGCACGCTTCACCAGGTCCACTGACATCTTTCCTGAGGTCCTCTCTCCCTCTGCCGCTTCCATGTTGGGCGCACATCTGCCAGGGCTGCTGAAAACCCTGGGCCTGGGCACTGGCCAGCCACAATGACCGTGCTTATCAGAGTGCTGATACAGGGCTGCTTCTGCTGAAAGATAGGACCTCCAAACTAGCAGGCTATCCCCTTGGTTAACTTTTTCTTGTGTATTTTGTAAAATACAGATGAAGATGAAAGTGGAAAAGGAGAGAGAGGAAAAAGCAGAGGGTAAAAAAGAACTTCATGCGCTAATGGAACAGAACCGCATCTACCTGGAAATGGAAAAAGCCAAGAAACAACGACAACGTGACACAAACATGGAAATACAGAAAATTCAGATCCAGCAAATGGTAAATAGGTGTACCCTGTCAGCCCCCTCAGAGGGAAGCACGCATCTAAAACCATAGTAATAGATGTCCTGTGTGTGAGAGAAAGAGGAAGCTTGCTGTAGGTGTGATGTGTGTGTTTTGTTTAGTTTTTACCTGTGTGCACAGCAGGTGCTGGTGTTGCTCTGAGAGGGGACCAGCCTCCTCTCAGAGCAGTGGAACAGAAGCCTCTTCCAGGCTGACTTTGCCCATGCTGGCTGGGGAGGATTCCCTGGGAGGGCTGGTAATAAGAAAGAGATGAACAGTGATACATCACATCCTGTCCTGTGCCGTTATGCCATTTTTTCAAGCATGCCACTGCTGTTCTCTTATATCTTCTGGGTAGGTCACCAAAGAGCAGCAGCTGATGCTGATGTTCACTCAGCTGTTTAACGTACCCATTTTGTGGTGGGTACTGTAGGGGAGAGAACAGTGTCAACTAACATCCCTTTTCTTCATCAGGCTGAAAAGCAGGAAAAAAACAGCAGGAAAAGCAAGCAGATTTGGACTATGATGCTCAGAGAGAAGCTGCTTTTTGTAAGGATCAAGCATTTCAGTGATAAAGGATGGTGAATAACTGAATCAGTGCCATGAAAGGGAGGTCCTGCCTCCTTCTATGATAAGGTGACCCGCTTAGTGGATGAGGGGGAGGCTGTGGACGTTGTCTACTTGGACTTTAGTAAGGCCTTTGACACTGTCTCCCACAGCATTCTCCTGGAGAAGCTGGCTGCTCACTGCTTGGACAAGTGCACTCTGTGCTGGGTTAAAAACTGGCTGGACGGCTGAGCCCAGAGAGTGGTGGTGAATGGAGTCAAATCCAGTAGGCAGCCAGTCACGAGTGGTGTTCCCCAGGGCTCAGTGTTGAGGCTGGTCCTGTTCCATATCTTCACTGATGATCTAGATGAGGGGATTGAGTGCACCCTCAGTAAATTTGCAGATGACACCAAGCTGAGTGGAAGTGTCGATCTGCTGGAGGGAGGAAGGCCCTACAGAGGGACCCGGACAGGCTGGATCAATGGGCTGGGGCCAACGGTACGAGATTCAACAAGGCCAAGTGCCGGGTCCTGCACTTGGGTCACAACAACCCCATGCAAAGCTACAGGCTTGGGGAGGAGTGGCTGGAGAGCTGCCTGGAGGAAAAAGACCTGGGGGTGTTGGTTGACAGCTGGATGAACATGAGCCAGCAGTGTGCCCAGGTGGCCAAGAAGGCCAACAAGCCATCCTGGCTTGTATCAGCAATAGTGTGGCCAGCAGGAGCAGGGAGGTGATTGTGCCCCTGTACTCGGCACTGGTGAGGCTGCACCTTGAATACTGTGTTCAGTTTTGGGCCCCTCGCTACAAGAAGGACATTGAGGTGCTGGAGCGTGTCCAGAGAAGAGCAACGAAGTTGGTGAAGGGTCTAGAGAACAAGTCTAATGAGGAGAGGTTGAGGGACCTGGGGTTGTTTAGTCTGCAGAAGAGGAGGCTGAGGGAAGACCTTATTGCTCTCTACAACTACCTGAAAGTAGGCTGTAGCGAGGCAGGGGTCAGTCTCTTCTCCCTAGTAACAAGTGATAGGATGAGAGGAAAAGGCCTCAAGCTGCGCCGGGGAAGTTTGGGTTGGATATTAGGAAAAACTTCACTGAAAGGGTTGTCAGGCATTGGAACAGGCTGCCCAGGGAGGTGGTGGAGTCACCATCCCTGGAGGTATTTAAAAGATGCGTAGATGTGGTGCTTGAGGATATGGTTTAGTGGTGGACTTGGCAGTGAGAGGTTAGTGGTTGCACTCGACGATCTTAAGGGTCTTCTCCAACCTTAACGATTCTATGATTCTGTGATACTGGATATAACTTTTATTCTCCTCTCTAACCATCCAAGGAGGGAACAAGATGTGGGCTTCCTAATTAGGACAACTGCAGAAGTGGCGGAGTGTATACATTTGCAGTACTTAAAAAAAATTAGGGGGAGGTGGGGAGGGATGGTTGTTATAACAGCATCCATGTTCCTCCTGCCAAATGTACACAAGTCTGCAGCTGCTCAGGGACTGAGAAAACACTTGGCATTGTGTAGAAGCGTTAACAGCTTGCATGCCCCTCAAAGACCTGCCTTCAGGCAGGACCAAGAACTCTCCTCAGAGCCAGCACAGACTTGGGTATTGTCTTGGTTGGTCAGTCCTACTGCAGTCTGGGCTGCTGCACTGTCTTTGGACAGCAGGACATGGGTGGCTGGAGCTGACTGACTCTGTACCCATGTCAGTTAGCGTCATCCATAAAGGGCTTGTTTGTGGAGTGAGGAAGTTGCTGCTGAGCACTTGACACCCGTGATGCATGTGTTTCAGAGGTTTTGCCCTGAATAGCTCTAGCCTGGTGTCAGGGCTGAATGCCCATCACTGGTTGGAGCACATCTTCCTGCTAAGTTTCGTCATGAGACTTGTTTCAAAAAATCACTTCTGACTTAAACTGAAATGCTAACATTGCTGCACTTTCAACTAAAAGTCACACAAGCGTTCTCTCCTATTATCTTGGAGTAATTGATTTGAAAAACAGAAATTTAAAAAAAAAAACAGAGACATGGCAAGTAATGGTGAAATTATCTCTATGTATGTCTTTTCTTAGTTCACTAATTGAAAATTTATTTCCCTTCTCTCTGAACCAGTATTCCCTTTACTTCAAGCTTTTTTCAGCAAGCAGAAAGAAACTTTTAATGAAGCCTTTTGACTGCAGAAGCTGGAGCCCTGGGAAGTACTGACTACAGAAGTGGTGCTGAAATCTGCAGAGCTTGATAACGCTCCAGATGCGCCCCTAAGTGCATGTTTGCACATGCTCACTACCATGCAACTGGTGAGTTAAATGGGTTTTAGCCTACCTCCACAGCAGCAAGATTCAAGGTGGATTGCAGCCTCATTTCCTACTCAGCTTCAATAAATGCCCTGTTTTGCAGATTATGGATGTCTACATTTGAAGTCTACAGCCTGCTTCCTTGGGGCTTATACCCTTTTTACTTTGAACATCTACAGTTCAATAGCTAAATTCTTTCAGATGCCTGTTTTTAACCTATGCGTTTCTGGTATCTCTTGAATGGGAGAGTGCTATAAATAGCCTGTAATATTCCTTCTTGTTCTAGCAGTGAATCTTTGAGAGAAGGAAAATTCACTACTTAAACAGCTCTCCAAAAAACCCTAAAACAACCCCAACACAAACCGCCCCCTCCTCTCTGAAGGCTAAGATTTCAGAGGGAGTTGAAGTGAAGGCCAGAGGTATGACAAGATCATATGAGAAGTAGTCTTTGGAATTATCTTAAACTAATTTCTTGCTATTTAAAATAAATGACGTTGTTACATGTTTAATAAAGCCTACAGCACAGGTGTAGTCATTCCCTTTACACTCTGCACTGCCACCACTACAATCTAAGCTGCCTTTTGTTTTGGTGTATTATGGCCTTTGGCATTAAGAACTAGATACATAAGCGGATACATAAATGATTCAAATCTGCCCTCTAATCTGTTTAAACCAATCTCTAGAAGCAGTCTTAAAGCACAGTTGTTTGTAGCTGGCTGATACTGTCTTGCATAAACTAGCATAGCACTTTTTTTCTGTGGGTTTCCCTCATCTCTAATACATTATCCAGAGAAATGTACAATTCTGTTCGGTGCTGAAGGGCTTGAACATCAGAACTGCAGGTCCAATAAAATTCAGCATTACCTCTCTGTTAACATAATAGTAATTGCCCACTTCAAATGAGTAACACCTAGTCTGACTTCTTTTCTACATAACGGAAAAACAGGCAAAGGTTAGAAAGCAGCAACACATACTGGACGAAGCAATCAATAGTGAGCAGACCAGAGACAGGATCAGAGGTATGAGACTACCAAGGTCTGGAAAATACAAATCCAGTAACTGGTACAGTGGCACAGTGGTCAAGGGAGAAATGGGACTATCTTCAGTAAAGCTTAGTATTACATTACTGCTATACAGGACCAGTATTTCTGCATTAGTTTCAGTTAAAACCGTAGTCACTAATTACACAGTACAACTTAACCTCTGTTTGTTTCTTTCTTCAGAAATACATCTGACAACTACAGAATAGCTACTAAGGAATAAAAAGCTAGCCAATGTCTCCTTACAAGTTATATTTGCCTGCAAAACCTGTCAGTGCCCAACAGATGAAGCTAACTCTGGAGGAAGTTACAAGGCATGCTATTTGCCAGAACCTACCTATACGCAACCTCAGCTCAAGAAACAAGTGCCACAGTTTGCAACTGTACCTGTAACTACTCTAATTTTATTATGGAACAAAGCAGTAGATTCACTTTCTAAGAAGTGAAGAGGTTACAAGCAAAGGTACACTATCAATCTGTACTGTACTCCTCAAGTATTGCTGGGCCTCCCAGGCTCAATTCAAACCGTATGTTTTGGCTTAAAAATATTTATTAAGCAAATAATAAAACTGAGTAAGCTGTTTAAAAACATCTGCCTGCAACAGTAAGATCAATATTGAGTGTACCTTTTATTTGTGGCAGTTTTCTACTTCCTTTTACTTTGGAGAATGCAATGGAAGATAGGAATACTATCTTGGGAAAGTTGTGGCACTGGCCAAGTCTTTAATCCATTATGGGAAAGAAGTGCCTGCAGCAAGACTCTCTATCTAGTACTCATCTCCAGACTGACTGTAGGGAATGGAAAAGCACTTTCTTGCGTTCTCCTACTCACTCTGCTGCCAGTACAGCCAGGCTGGGATACTGGTGTAGGTGACTTTTTGATCAAAACTTGTTCTTTCACTCTGTTCTAGACTGTAAGCCGTCCTACCGCTACATTTAAATTCATGTCATCAAACAGGTAGCTCTTCTGTAACGAGAAAAAACTATTCTGCTTCACCTAACACAAAAAAAGCCCCGTTATATTTGTGCAAGTAGAAGATCAAAGTTTGCAACTAGCAAAACAAAAAAATCAGTGATAAGATACTAGATTGGCTTCATTACATGGCTGCATTTTTATCTATGTTATAACATATAGATAGTGAATAGACTGTCATTTGTCATTCTACAGTAGAAACTCTTAATTCCATCTATAATGCAAGACTGTCATCCACGGAATAAAAATCTGACTGTGCACATTGAGTGAAAATGCGTAGATTTTGGTTTAACTGAAGAGGTAGTACTGGACATCAAATCACCATACCATGTAAATCTCTACAGACACTACCACCACTTTAAAAGGCTGGAGATTTGACACTCACACGTTGCACCGTATGGCTTTGAAGTAAGTATTACTCCAAATACAAAAGACACTAATACTGCAAGAAGCACATGCGGCAGACATATGGAATACGCTAACAAATATGCAAAAAAACATTTATTTCTGAGAAGTACTTTAATACAGAAGTTGTACATATATCAAGAACTCATTCTCCCAGCTGACAACTAGATCATCATCCCTGTTCCAGTTCCCTGGAACTATAAATTACCAATTGTCCAAAAGACTGAGGTTGCCAAATACTCTGGCTAAATGCTACATGCACAATACTGCCTGTATAATTAACCACAATTCTTTTAAGCTGGTGAAGGAAACCAGTTATCAGCTTGTTCTTTTTACCACTGATCGTAACTTGATAGGCCTAACTTCTTTCCAATCGTTCCAACCACTCTTTTCATTAGCAGTTACGGCTAAAGCCACACACTACTTCGTATATACAGTTACAGGGATATGTACAGAATATGTAGAAATGTCTAACTTCCACAATTAGCAAGTTTCCTTAAGTGCTTTGCATGTTGCAAAATTTCAAAGTCAGGTTTCTGCATTAGGTCAGTTTATTTAGTCCTTTAAATGTTAGTGTTAGAACTTTTATGTATACACATATAGATTTAAAACCAATCTTATGTATATTTAGCAGTTTAAGATCTGTCCTCCAAACATACTCATGTTAACTGCCATATTAGTTTCAGGTGAATAATACTTTTTGGTTTTATGCATCACAAGTTTATTAGAACGGTGTTCCTAGCAACATAAATTGTTCAAGGGTAAGAAATAGACTTGTACTAAAAGTATATATGCAACAAAATGGAAAGCTGAAGTTTTATGCTAGGCAACTGCAGAATTGTAACAAATTCAAATTTTGCAAAATGCAGAGTTCACAGACTTTCAGATATGCATTTTCTTGAATAATTTAAATACTGCATTAGGAAAATTACTATTTTCAGCAAAACGAGGAAAGGGTAAGTAACAGTTCTTTACATTTTAATCACACTGACTCTATAAGTGTGAAGATTAATTTTGTCACTGGTCTCCTCCAGGCTAAGTTGACACCTCCACCCCCACCCCCAAAAATTTAACTCATGGCTGCTGCTAAAATACTACTGCCTTTTCTCACAAAGTTGTTCTTCAAGTATTGGAGACAGAATATATAGATGATTTAAGAGAGGTCTTTGATAAAGCTTAGTAGGTATATCTCTACATTTTCTATTATAAGGAAAGTCCTAAAAGCCAAGATATACATTTTTGTCAATCAGGCAAGCAATGAGTCTACTATGCCCCTAAAAAGTGTGTCCAAAAATACTTTATTTGCTTCAATAAAGTTCCAGGAAAGTCAGCTAGAGGACTACTTCTTTTATGTTTACATTAATCTAAAATCCACTTGCCAGACTGACACTATTACAAATTAGATAGTGTTAGGGGACCACTGCAAATTGTCTGGGGCATCTGACAGAGACTACTGCAAGAGAAGTCCGTAGTGTGGGATTTCAAGTAGCAAGTGAGAAGCTTCAGGTTAAGATGTTGACAACTGGATAGAACAAAGGGGTAAAATGTAACCATAGCCCCTTTTTTTTTTTCTTCCTTAAAAAACAAAACCAAAGCAACAACTGAAACACTATAGCTGTGCCAAAGGATTAGCAGACAGCAACACATCTTTTACAGGCAACTGTGTCTACACAACCTTATGTTACATCCACGCACCCTCAGTAAGAATTTGTGCTTCCGAGTTGACAGCAGTCCTCAGAAAATCCAACGTCAAACAGCAGTCTCCTGATAAAAGTTGGAAAGCTACTGCCAGTACTAAATTCAGCATTCCGTGTACACATAGGCCGTATGGTATTAGTAAAGTATCAGTTTTTATTGTCAATACAACAGAGAACACGTGTCTAACCTCTGGAAATTATTTCAAGCCTGTACATACACTTAAACGTATGCTTACAAAGTTAGTCCAGTACCCCCTGCCCCCATTTTACCTTGAGTCTTGGTGTTCACAAATTCTCTTGAGTAAGGTCAGTTCTGGGGTACTGGCAGAAAAAGCTGTCCTCTAAATGCACTATATTTTCCCCTCATTCACAAGGGAAGACTATGAGCATTGTTTTGATTACCCCTGGTACATGTTAAATATAGCTTTCAAATATGCTTCCAGTTCACTTCTCTAAGCCAAAAGCTGACAACCTGTGACACAGCTGCCAAAGGTGGCACTGAGCTACACTGTGAGTACAGCGCTGCACAGTTAATGCAGGGCTGGGAACAGGAAAGCTCTGCCATTGAGGCAAGAAACCTTTCCAGGACAGCAAGAGCAGCAGTGCCTCACGAAGCAGCGAGAGCTTGCTGTCCATGGGACTGCGCTTCAGTCCCACTGAATTTTCATCAGCATTCTCAATTGCCAGTTCAATAAAGAAAAGCACAGATCTGGCAAATCTTCCCTCTTACAAGACTGCAACTGTTGTGTTTCAGTTTAAACAAAGTGACTGGCACTAAAACAAATTACCATCAAATACCATACAGGCAAGGCATGCACTCATTAAGAGACGAAGCATATCCCACCATGTGCAATTAAAAGTAACCAACTTCTTACGAAGTACATTAAAAACAAGAAAATGAGCTTTTTGCCACCAACTCAGATGAATTTTAACATGCTACGGAAGAATTAGAGCTTGTTTAATTTGTACAAATAATTTTCTGAACGGGAACAAAAAAAATTCCTATGAAAGGGTATACAAGTGCATCTTTTGAAACAACTAGTTACATGACTAACAAACTACAATTGGATATAATCTCCATTTTGAGATTTTAAATTAAAGACTGTGTAACATTTTTCAACAATTATATAGATTGCCTTATTGCTGACTGCTTGCATTTTTCCCCCCTCTTCTACAGCAGAGTCAATATAGTGGAGGGTTTTTTTGTTTGTTCGCATGCTTCTATGACCTTCAGTGGTATTGGCAAGAATATTCTCAGTAGTGCAAACATACTTCTTCAGCAAGTTTGCTTGCGTCAGCTCCATGAAAAATAGCGGAAGAACACTGCAAGAAGTTTTTAAATGAGACTCGGAAGCACATGGCACACATAGCACAGTATAAATGTGCCGAGGAAGCCTTTGTCCAAGCTGCCAGACAATCCTCCTAAGCCTAGCTTGCCAGCTTTTTCTTACTACAGTCCCCCAAAATAGGACTACAACTTCTCCGAAGTCATACAGAGTTCAGAGTAGCTTCGCACAGAACAGGTCCACTACAGGGGTCTTCAGTTCACTCCTGTAAGCTCTCTTAAGTAGCAGCTCTATCATCCACCCACATGTGCACTTGGGAAACGTTTTTACACATTCTGCATAAAATAACCACTGCAATGCAAGATTTGTACTAAAACATGGGGAAAAAAGAAGTTGATAGCCACAGCAGCTCCACTAACTATTCTGCTAAAAAGTAACACTACACACTTCTAGTTTTCTTCTCTTAAAAAGGTTGCTTGCATTGTTCACAATCCTGTATTTTCTTTTGCCTTCAAGACATAACTATTTGTTTTCCTTTAGAATAAAAACTGTCTAGATCACAGCGTCAAGCCAAGTTTCAGCAATTCTGCTAATCCGCTGTACACATACACTGAGCAGAATGCAGGTTATATAGCAAAAACATTGACAAACTTGTAACAAAGACAGCAAGAACAAGTTATGTCAAACACTCAAAGATCTGCCAAAAAAATCAACTATTAAAACATTCTTTCACTTCAACACAGCTTTACATTAATGCTTGTCAATTCTCTTCAGGAATACCAAGATTTGCCAGCCTTTGGTGTGACTAGTACAAAGAACTGAAAGAAGATCTATCCTCCACCCAGCCCACTACGTTACCACATACCGGCTGCTCTTTGGCGATCGCACATAGGTGGGCAGTCCTGCAGCAACACAAGCCAACCTCCTTCTCTTTCCTATGAAAGTGTGGTGGCAAGAAAGAAACAGGTGGGTCCTAGAGGCAGGAGAGGAAAGCAGAAAAGAGAGGGGATTTGTTTGAGGAAGACACGCACGTAGTAGAGAATGAGGAGGAATTCACAGTATGGTCTTTAGAATGATGTGATGCAGGAAGGACAGCAAATTTTTGTTTTAAAAAAATTAAGAGCCTTTCTTAAAACATTACTTGAAATTCCACTTCAATTACCACAAAAAACAGTACTGGAGAACTGCAGTAGTTTTCTCAGACTGCTAAGAAGCAGCAAGAGTAGAAAGGATTTCCTGGTTCCTTATCCTGATACCCACTGTGAATTCTGGTAATCTGTTTCATCTCTGTGTCTCCATTAATTAGCAACTGAGGCAAGGCAGTCTGAAGCGTCCAAGCTGAATTTTCTGCAGCAGACAAACAGGAAAGCATGGACCAGAGAAAGGGGGTTACAGGGAAAAAATTACACTGATGAGCACTTTAAAAAAGTGGGTTTTTTAGCACAAAGAAATAACTCCCAAACACAAATGACTGCCTTATAGCATGAGTGAACTCTACTGTCGGCAGAATAACAGTACGAACAGTGAAGATTGACCTAAATTAATTCACTTTGTGATTACAAAATACACCAATGTAGTTTTCCTCTGTAAACTAATTTCCTAAGGATTTATACCTACTGAAATACAGATGTAGCAACACTGGAGTGAGGGACACCTTGCCAACACTCTCCTAGCTTTAAGATGACGTGTAGTCTACTTGCAGCTTTCTTCTTCACACACAAAACAAGCTTCTTCTCAGGCAGCCACTGTTTGCACTAAACTAAGTTCATCAGGTGAAAAATAAATGCGGCATAGAAGTTACCCTTCTAGCTGCCAACACACAAGAAGGACACAAACCAATGAAATATTTAAAACACAGCACACTGTATTACACATATTTGTTTTTCATTTCAAGTTTATTAAAACTTTAGCAGTACAAATGATCCAGGTTTTAGATTATCAAAAGACCAAACTGAAATCCACATCTTAAAAAAGGCGTTCCCCAAAATGTCTCTAAAACTTTGAGACAATGGAAACATTAAGTCCACAAACTCATCCGTGCCTGTCGTCATCTGTTCCAGGGCTTGTTTCATGATCAGATTTTTTATCCTTACTAGGGGCATGATCTCTTTCCTGACTCTTTGCTTTCTGGTTTATTTCTTTTTCTGCTGAGGATCTGGTCTTTTCTTTTTCTTTACTGCTGCGTGAATAGGATTTTTTTGATTCTCTCTCTTTGCTACTTGGTCTCTTTTTTGAGTCTGGACTTCTATCCTGATCTCTACTAGACTTCTTATCTTTACTGGATTCAGGACTGCTACTTTCACGGCTTTTTGAACGCCTCTTCCTTTGGCTTTCAGTATCGTTCCTCTTATATGAGCTTCTACTTTCTCTGTTTGAATACCTCTCTCTGTTTCTGCTTTGACTCTCCTCTCTCTCTGAGCTCCTTGATTCTCTCCTCCTCCTATTTTCTCTTCCTCTATATTTATCTGGTGTACCTCTCCTTTCTCTGCTTCTTGATCTTCCTCTTCTTCTTGTTTCTCTATCTCTATTCCTTGAATAGTCTTTACTCCTACTGCGATCTCTGTCTCTGCTTCTTGATCTTCCTCTCCTACTCCTTTCTCGGCTTTTGCTTCGATCCCTCGTTCTACTGCTGGAACTATGTTTTCCTCTAGCATGCTCACGCTCTTTGCTTCTTGACTTATGCCTCTCCCTGTCCTTACTCTTCCTATGGTCTTGTTCATTACTTCTTGACCCTGCCCTTTTACTTCTCTCCTTGCTCCTACTTCTCTCTTTATCTCTCCCTCTAGAATCATAGCGCTTCTCTTTTTCTCTGCCTTTCTCATGATCTCTCTCTTTGCTTTTTGATCTTATTCTCTTTTCATCATGTCTACTGTGCTTCGAGTCTCTTTCTTTACTTTTTGATTTCTCTCGGCTTTTACTATGGCTTCTAGATTTAGCTCTTTTCTTGGCCTTGCTTTTGTTATGTTTGTCATCTTTTTCTGAATTCCTTCTTGTCTCCCTGTCTTTACTGCTGGATTTATGATCTTTTTTCTTCTCTTTTTCCCCTCTTCTGTTTGGACTTTCAGAAACTTGTCTGTGGTCTGATATTTTTCTCTCTTTTCCTCTTCCTGGGCTTTTTTGATTATCTTTCTTGTTTTCATTTATTTCACTCCTTGGAGAGAGAAAGATAGGATTTTAAAAAATATTTTTAATCCCCTCCACTCTGAAAAATTAAGTCAGAAGTGAGACAGCTTCACAACTGAAACTTAAAGCACATTAGGTCATCTATATTAATAACTATGTATTTACAGTAGTGTGATTAAAATCAGACACAGTTATGTAATGGAATAACCAAGTCAGTGCCTGGGTTTTTTTGGAAGTAACTGTAACTGAAAATCTAGGGTGACAAGTGTTATTTTTAATATATAAAAAATTTCAACACATATACTCTGGAAAGAAATAACCTTACTTGTCTCCTTTTATCCATCGTTCTCCACTAGACACTCGCATTCTTTGAGCTCTTTGCATTTCTTGCCTCCAATGTGGAGGAGTTTCACTGCGTCGGAATCGATCTCTTGACCTGGATCTGGAAGGTGTCCGATAACGCTTGAAGGGAAAAAGAGATAACCAAGTGTAAGTTTGAATTTCACATGCTGTGATAGCTAAGCAAGATTTTTATCCCTGGCAAGGTTTTTATTCTACATAGGACCTAACATGACACTTCACATGTATATACCAAGTATACATTACCTTACAAGTTATTAATGTACTGAAAAATATTTGCTGTTCAGCTAAAGCAGGAATACAAAATGCCTGATCAAATAACTTTTTAAGGTAATTTCTATTTCAGGATTTTTATATTCTGCTGACAGGTCTTCTCCTATTGCTTTTATTTAGCACAAATGTGACTCATTTTTCTGATGATTAAGATTCTTCTTAGCTTTGACAAGCAGCACGGAAACAATACTTCACACTTAAGATTTTTTACTAAAAATTTGAAGGATAGGGACATACGTCACTAAAAACATTTGCTACAAGGAGTACATAGCATATGGCTTCACAAAAAAGAACCAGTCTGTCAGATCCCCCTGCCAAAAAGGGGAGAAGTCTTCCCCACATTCCTGGCTCTTATGTCGTACTGGTTCTGGTGTTCACTAGAACCCTTTTTGAGCTAATTCCATTCACTACTTCACAGTTACTACAGTAATGCAAAGAAGGCTTTTTTTTGTTTTCTCTCCCCCCTCCTTCAAATGAACTCAGTATGAAAACAGGAAATTAATTTCATTTTCCTTGTTGTCTTCCTTCAAGCCTCAGTTCCCAAATCAACTATGATGCACCATAAGTCCTGTTTGGTGGATGGTTTTTGAGTGGTTTGTTTGTGTGGTTTTGTGTTGTGTTTTTTTTTTTTAATCAACCATCCTAATGAAAATGGTTATTAACAACAGCAGTAAGACTGTCCTACCACCTTGGTTATTTTGGGGAACAAATTGTAAACATTTACCCTTGGTCCTCTTCCTTTTATTTTCCTTCCAGATCTGGTCACTAACAGCCTCCTCTGGTATGTTGACTGTGAATTCGATAGATTACTAAAAAGAATTTTTTAAAAAGTGATATTGTTTATAACATCAAAGAAAGAAGGAAAAAGAAAATAAAACCATTTTTAAAACCTGTTCAGAAGTTAAACTAAATGAAAACACACATTTAATCTTACTTTTTATTATCAGTGAGACAGTAACAACCACACAGTAAAAACTTCAGATTTTGTGACCACAAAATATTTTACAAGATTTCCACGTTTTCCTGTTTTTGAAAGAAGAGTAAATTATAGATTCAGATTGGTCAGTTCACAGAATCACAGAATGGTAGGGGTTGGAAGGGACCTCTGGAGATCATCTTGTCCAACCCCTCTGCCTGAGCAGGCACACCTAGAGCATGGGGACAAAGGAACGCGTCCAGGCAGGTTTTGAATGTCTCCAGGGAAGGGACTCCACAACCTCCCTGGGCAGCCTGTGCCACTGCTCTGGCACCCTCACAGGAAATAATTTTTTTCCTCATGTTTAGCTGGAACTTCCTGTGTTCCAACATATGCCCGTTGCCCCTTGTCCTGTCACTGGGCACTAATGAAAAGAGCCTAGTCCCATTGTCCTGACACCCACCCTTTAGATATTTGTAGGTATTGATGAAATCCCCCCTCAGTCTCCTCTTCTCTAGGCTGAACAAACCCAAGTCTTTCAGCCTTTCAATAAATTCCAATAAATTCTAAATGAAATTGCAATGCATTTTACTTTCTCTTGAATCGGTCATTTTAAATGTTTCATTCACTAAAACAATTTTCAAAGACTAAGCTTTTGTTCTAGAACAAAGTCAACAGCTGCCAATAAACTGAAAAATCCATTTTTATATCCAGCAGTGCTCACAACATGGAACTGTTTAATATGGAAAGGACTCTATTAACATTAAGAGTCCTAAAACAGTAATTTGACCATACCACTGTCAGCACATAGACTGACCCAAAACAGGTGTACTACCTTTCTCTTTCCTTCTCTCTGCTTTTCCTCTCTTTTTCTTTCTCATCTACTTTAGGAGGACTTTTCCTCATCAGGAACCGGTTTTCAGGTACAGGAGGAATTTCTTCAGGACGGACAGTAGATAATGGCTGTGCTTCAGGGTTTTCATCTTCACTTTCACTGGATGAGCTTTATTTTTGTATTAAAAAAATATTTATACTTAAAGTGAGTTATCTGAATGAGGGAAGACCTTTCAATCTATTTAAATAATTCAGAAATTCTTCTAATTCAATACACAATGATACCACAAGGCTCAGGAAACAGCTATTTCAGAAGCAACCCTTCCCCCGCTGTGGTATCTTTGCTCCAACATGTAAGACTGCAGATTTCTGACCAACATTTTTTATCTATGAATTCTAATGGGACAACACCGAACATACATTTACTCTCTATTTAGATACAGCTTTTTTAAAAAATTAATTTTCTTTTAAAAACACTATCAGGAGAGTCAAGTTCAGATTTTACACTACCATATATAACTGGCTACAAACTATTGTAATTCCAAGCAGTTGGTATAAGCAAACTCATGTGAAATGGGCTTAGTCCCACAGAAGCAACATGTAGGCAACATTGCCCTAAGTGAACATTACTTATATTTTACTGCTAGCTTAGAAAAACGTGACTTGCGCTGATGCAATTTGTATCTTACATTGAACTATAAGCAAAACAATTAGATTAAAAGTAAGAGTTTCAGAAGCAAGAGTGCCTTCTGAGTTTCATTACCGTCCAGCGAAACTGCAAGACTTTTGGCATATCAGACAGAAATAACATTGTTAATTATGTTCATTTATTGATTTTTTTGTTTAGTTTAGTTTTTGTTTAGTTTTGCTTTTATTCCTTACACTACATTTTCATAAGTCCCACTACATATAATTTAAATTGAATTGTACAGAAGTGAATTTAAGGAAACAAGCTATCACCACTCATTTCAAACCAAGCAGTATATTTTCAAGCCAAATATACCTAAGTCTGAGCCCATTCCTTTGCTCCTTTACAAGCTGCAACACATATGCACGTGGACACTGTCCTTTGCCATCATATCAGAAGAATTTAAGCTTGCATATGGAAACCAGTTGTCTCCGAAATGTCAAAATACCTACTTCACTAGCTACAGAATATTATTCTGTGGTTATAGGACAGGAAAATGGTACTTTATGGTGCACATGTATCAACACAAAACAAAAATATCAAAATTGACCTTTTCTTGCTTTTCTTTCTCTTTTTCTTTTCTTTCTTATGTTTCTTAGAATTTTTCTTGTGTTTCTTTTTTCGTTTTTTAGATTTCTCTTCTGAAGCACTCTCAGAATCCGATGATGAATCAGAAGATGATTCTGAATCACTTGAACTTTCCGAGTCACTGGATGAGGAAGACGACTTGTGTCTTTTCTTTTCTTCTTTCTTGGCTTTAAGTCAGAATAGCAAAGACACATTTTAATATCAAACACTTCTAAATGAATCTCAGAAAAAAGAAAATTGACTTATCTAGTATCTGCCTGAACTACTTATAATTGTGTCATGAGACTACTTCATAAAAATACTTAAGAACAAATTGACATTTTGGAGAAAACACTTTCTCCCAAGTACAATAAGGGATATGTCTAGAAATAACCATTTCTCATGTGGCTGCTGGAGCTGCAGATCAGCAATTTACTGGCAATCTGATATTAGTCTGACAGCAAATAATCCAAGAACACACACACCTTTTTATGCCCTTTAACTCATCTGAGACCTACTTAGACTATTAAAAATTATATAAGTATTATCTAAGAATCACGCTAATTTGAAAAAAAAAACCAAACACAAAAGGTCACTAAAGGAAGTCTAGCCCTCTGAGTTATGACACTTCAGGTCCACCAGTTACATAGTATGGATACTCTTCAAATGTGTTTGAAATATGTATCAGGCTATTGTCCAGAAAATTAAAAGCTCTATTAAGAAAATCCAGAAGAGCACATTGGTTATCTTTGGACTGCTGTAGTTGACTTTTCTAATTAGCATCAAATATTTTACTTCGCCATTGCAAATTGCAAAGATAGCCCATCACTCACTATACAACATACTACAGCCACAGACAGAAGAAACTGAACCTTCACCATTAAACAGAAGAAAAAAAATACCAAAAACAAATACTGATGTCCTAACAGCCTGTTTCCTCATCACAGCAAACAATCCATATTTTAGGAGAACACCCGTTAAGACCTTAGAACAGGCTTCAGATGAGAGACAGAAATGAATTTTAAAATTGCATATGAATCCCAGCTGAAAGTATTAGCCTATTTTGCAAAGCTTTTAATAGCTTTCTCTATCCAAAGAATTAACGGTTTACAGAGATATTATCTGACCTACATCAACATATAAGCAGTTTAAATGCAACCTTCCACCCCCTGCTCTTCTTCTGCCCAAAACAGGTAAGGGAAAACATTAGGCACCAAAGACAGGATTATGACCATACAGCCTGTCTGCATATCAAAAGTATTTCATGCAGAGAACACAATGTTTTCACATAGCAGAAAACAAAGATGTCTCCCTAGATAGGCTGAATTTTTCTTTTCTATTAAAGACAGAAATTCAACTGTTTAGTCTAGCCAAGCATTTCTTCTATTGGCTTCCACTTGTGCCCAACAAGATGATGCAATCTGTACTTAGCTACTGTGTATCAGTCATTGTTATAAAATAATAAAAGCAAGTAATTAGAGAAACTCTTGTAAAACAAAAAGAAAAGCTAAAAATCTGTTATAACAACTTTCCTATTAGATGATCTTTGTCCTTGCTCTACAGAAAGAAAGTCCTCTTGGGTATTACAACTACTCAAGTGTCAGAAGAGAAAAGATTTCAAGAACTTCAAGAATTACAGGTTATTAACCAGGTTTTTACTTATGAACAGCCTTGATTTTGTACGTATGCATGGGAAGAAAAATTCCACTTCAGAATTCCCTGCTAGCAATCTCTGATCATATAGCACACTTACAGTGCCCAGAAAAAAAGTTAGTGTGGCAGCAGTACCAAATACTAAGAAGTATCTATTAAGAGTAATTCAACTTCTAGTGTGCAGTTATTTGGAAAATTAATTCTTTTAATTCTATCTAAACGGATTAGAGATATGAAGGCAGAAAAAAAAGGTGATGCTGATGTAGAGAACTTGAGGCAGAGGAAACCCTTCTATGAAGAGTAGATCTGGTAATTGCTCTTCTGAAAACACAATTGGCTATTTAAGGGAACATTATCAATTTTTGGAATTACCAGATGTGGCAGGTAGGGAGTGAAATAAAGAGGAATAAACAAAACCAACGCACCCCACCCCACCCCCATAAAAAACAACCAAAAAAGTCCAACCAAAAAGCCCAGAACTGTTTATGCTGCAAAGACAGAATATCTGTCAAGAGGTTTTGGATGTAATTTCTGATGACATCTAACTATCTCTGTCCAGCAGCAAGTGCTATTTTGAATAATGACACAACCTGGTGCTGGCCAATTACAGCTCACAACAACAAATGAAACCAATCCTGCAGCATGAAGGTCAGCCAGAAAGAAACAAGACTTCTATTTACAATCCAACTGTTCCAGCTCATTAACTTCAGGATCAGATTTCAACTTACGACCACATCTGAAACAGATACAGCATTTCCTACTCCATTCACTGTGACCTATAGTATTTGCCAGATTTCATGAATTACATTATCACGCTGCATGGCACAGCCAAGCACTCTGCATCTCAGCTTGTATGGACTGTAGCAAGTCTTACATTACCAGACTTCTGGACTTCAAATGAAGAAATGACCTGGCGAGAAAGTAGTCAGGCTCAGGCACAAAACAGATGACCTCAGCTTGTAATTCACAGCAGTGACACTCAAATAGTTACCTCATATCAAGTCCAATAACCTGTGCTGGACTACAGCAGTCTCCAAAGAGAGCTTGCCTTTACTTCAGGACATTTAGAATCATAGAATCATTAAGGTTGGAAAAGACCTCTAGGGTCATCAAGTCCAACTGTCAACCCAACACTACCATGTCTCCTAAACCATGCCCTGAAGTGCCACGTCTACATGTTTTTTGAACACCTCCAGGGATGATGACTCTGCCACCTCTCTGGGAAGCCTGTTCTAATGCCTGACCACTCTTTCAGTAAATAAATTTTTCCTAATATCCGATCTAAACCTCCCCTGACACAGCTTGAAGCCGGTTCCTCTTGTTCTATTGCCAGTAACTTCGGAGAAGAGACCAACACCCAGCACTACAACCTCCTTTCAGGTAGTTGTAGAGAGCGATAAGGTCTCCCCTCAAGCCTCCTCCAGACTAAACCACCCCAGTTCCCTCAACCTCTCCTCATAAGACCTGCTCTCCAGACCCTTCACCAGCTTTGTCGCCCTTCTCTGGACACATTCTCCCCAGTAATTTTTTCCAGTGTGTAATAACCCTGCTGTCCAGAGTATCAGGTCTTTTTTTCTATTTTGCATGCATCTTGCTTCAATTATTTGCATGTGTTCCTCTTATGACTTTCATTGCTTGATTAAGGACCCACTGTTTCTTACAACAGAAATTATACATAGTAATCAAGTCCTCAGAGATATGTATTAGGGAACATCAGAGATATGTATTAGGAACCGAGTATCATACTCGGTTTTTGTTGATCAGATGAGACTGTTACTGTGAGGACTTCTGTATCACAAATGCCTCTGGACATATGTTTTTGTAGACAAGGAACCTACCACACAACAGCTGAGGAAAGGGGAAAGAAAAAAAAAAGAAAAAAGCCATCTCCAGCTTCACTTTGAACAGTTTCTGATAAAGCCAAAACAGTTTATGCTGAGTGGCCAGTTCACAAGGGGGGAATAAACAAAATAATCTGGAACAGAAGTCTGAAACAACTGTTCATAGCAACGAGCTTGTGGAAAGTGGGCTAACAACAATGTGTAACAAGGCTGCAGAAGAAATGAGTACTCTAGGGGTTGAATGGGTAGGACAAGAGGAAAGCGAGGATACATGAATCAGAAGTCCAGGTAAGATGTGACTTACCAGAATCACCATTTGCTAAGACTCCTCTTATGCCATACGTATTTCATGATTCTTCAGTGTGTAAATTTGTATCAGTGCTTGATCATTCATACTGATACTTTTTTTTTTTTAAAAGAAATTGTACTGACAGAAAGACCTAATTACAATATTGTTCTTTGATGAATTTTGAAGGCAGCCATAATCTGCCTTAACTGCAGAAAGCACACTTTACAAGCAGTGATTCTACAGGGACATGTATAACATCAACAAAAACCATGAATCAAGCCTAGCACTGGTCTGTGCAGAGTCCCCTAGAAATAAATTTTTCATGAGATAGCTTCATCAGAGGCTCCCGTTAAAAACTGCCCAATGCACAAAGCCATTTAATTTTTTAATTGTTTTTGAGTCAGAATGTCAGTGTCTTACAGAAAACATCTCAGATATAGCTTTGATTAATCAAAGTCATGATCTCAAACAATGCAGCTAGGCTTGCTTGACTAAGACCCCCTTCTGCAAAACTTTGTCAATTGGTATCAAACTCCCATTTGCCTTTAAGAAAATTAATATTATGTTACTTGTTCTACAGTTGTTCTTGAGAATTTTATTAGTTTAGCTAGCCCATAATGACCTTTCTAAATACTGGCTTAACGCTTAGCTTTCTTCTCCCCTCCCCCAGCTTTCAGGATTTTCCCTGGAACTTCAAGATTTCCTGAAAATAATATTAACCAAGATTATTCTTTTATAATGTAGCTTCTCTCATTCATTTTCACTAACTCCTCCGACTTTAAGGAATAAAAAGAAAAGAAAAGGAAAAGATGACAAACATTCCACTTTTCTAGGTGATCATCCTCTCAAATCCAAGGTGAAAGCTTCTGATTTAGGCCCCTGTAATACTGTAATTGTGTTCGCTGTATCATTCAATTCACATAGCATCCAGTAAGTTAGCTCAGTCAAGTCGTCATCCACTCATCCCTAAATAAATCCAGTTCTTCTATACAAAGAGATAGATTTGCTTCCTTCATAAAGTACTTCATCTGGATACTCATCATGATACCCAAAAAACCAATTGCCTTTCCTCAACTTTAACCTAAGAGAAAAACATTCATACCAAGCACCTACCTTCTACTGTGATTCCTTCTGCTACTACCCTCTTGGCTTCCCTGCTAAACCCAAGAAGTATCAGTTCTATTTTCATTCCATAAAGATTTGTCTAATTCCTTCCTTCATGCCACATACCAGACAAGCTCATACAATGAATATTGTTTAAGCCTCCCTTGCTATCATAATGTAACCTCCCACAGAAATTTGCCATTATACTTCCCTCACTAGCAACCTGCTTATTCCTTTGCCATAACAGCAAATTCTTAGCAGCAGTCTCCTCTGGTAACTGCCTCACATCACAGTATCAGTGCCCTTTTGCCTCCCACAGTAACGTGCTACAAACAGTTCCACTGTTAGATGACTCTCTGTTGATGATCTTCCATGACACTGCTCACCTCCCAGAAACTGCTCCTCCTATCTGGATTCCCTGGCCTCTTCCATATACTGCCAGGTCCAGGGGCCTCTCTTGCTCCATTTGTCAGCTTTGGACTGCAGCTTGGAAAATTTCCTTCTGCTGATGTGATGACAAACTTCCTCCTATCTCCACTGCCTCAGGTCAGCACAGCTTATCAGTGGCTCCATGTTGTACATTTAGCAAACAGTTCCAGCCATACTACCATCTCTCACTGTAGCAGCAGATTTCCCTTTGCAGGTCCTATGTACAGCCATTCCCTTTCAATAGCAGGATTCTCCACTCCACCAGGATCTCCATCATGGTCTGTCAGGGAGCACCATCATGAAGATGGCTCTGCAGTAGGGCCCACTTCTCCCCACACTCAGCTCTGCCCTTCACCTGCCTGATCCTGGTGCATAAGGCCTTTCATTCTCCAAACACTCCTGGTGCCCACCATTATCTAGTACTGTGCCTTATAGTCAGCTGAGTGGGCTATCCCATCGCCCTGGCACAAATTTTCCTCCATGGCGCACCAGACCAGCTCAGGAAGCAGTGTCTCCTGGATCCCAGCAGTACTGAGGCAAAGAGGTGCAAGGACACAAGACAAATGGGTAAGACCAGACAGCCAGATCTTTCCAGAAGCCTGTTCTCTTTTAGGAAAAGTTAAAGGAAAAAAAATTTTATATTTATTTTATTCACTCTTTTGATGACACGTACTTTAAAGCCCTGCCTAATGGCTTTAAGATATCAGACTGCTCAGTGCCAAAACTTTAATTCAATTTCAGGTGTTCAAGGGTGGTCTTAAAATGAAGTGTGGCAAACCAAGGACAACATATATACAGACCAGGTACCTCACCCGCTAGCTTCACCCACTCTACATCTGCATTATTTTATTTTCTAATCTTCACCACCCATATATTTTCTAACAGATACCATGCTCCTGAGTACTGTCCAGAAAAATAAAATTATGTCCTAACACACACGGTGACTTATGAGTTAATCTAAGAAGTTCTAGAACCTTAGAGAAGTCAGGAGCCGTAAGATAATTCTGCTTGAATTTTGAGGTACTGAAGAGATCACTTCAGACTCCAAAGTCATTCTGCTAGACAGCACAACAGGTAAACACAGAACTGCATCAAAAAGGAGGAAGGAAAACTAAGAAGCTCAAGCTTGAATGCCCGTATTTTTCTTAGGCCAAAGAATAATTTTTCTTGTCTTGTGCTTCAATATCCTTGGTGCCACCCTTCACAGTATGTACCGGCAGAAGGTGCTACAAATGAAAAAGCATGATGATCCCTATCATAGTTCCTACCAAACATGCATCCTAGGTTTCCTCTAATGAGATTCTCCAGAGTGACAGCAACATCTTAGATTTAGCCTTATTTTGTAAGAGAAGCAGAATCCAATCTCCAATACCCTGTTCAGCAGGGCATCCCTTCCAGAAAGAAAGGCAAGTTCTATCATACTCCTGTTTAAGAATACAGTCCATAGTAACTTAAAAAGGATATCTGCTAAAGGGCAATTCCAGGCTTTTCTACTCTAAGTGCCTGTTCTGAAGGTTTACCTGAAAGAAACTTGAAATAAGTTCAAATACCTGCAAAAAAAGCAACAGTTATCAAATGAAGTCAGACTGCCATCATTCTTCTTAACATAGCACTCTACTTTCTATGGGACAGTGCTTGCCAGCTTTGTACCAAAATTTAGCTAGTACAAGGAAATCCGGGACAGGAGAAGCTTTGAAGCAAGCATATATTATGTTTCTTTAACATCTTCTGCATCAACATCTTTTAAGTTTTTTAGAAGACAGAGCTGTACTGCAATGTTATTCACCTTTTCACCAACTGCCCCTCCATCCATCACAAATACATTTCTAAACAATTTTCTAAGCAACCAACAAGGAACAAAATGAGCAAAATTACCTGATGGTTTGCATCTACGTAAAGGTACAATTCAACTTTACCTTTGGATTTTGGAATTAACTCTCCACAACTCAGTATGCGTACTTCAGCATATGGTTTACTAGATGCATCTGTTTTCTGGTTTTCTATTTCTCTCACAACTTCCTGACCTGAGATGACTTGTCCAAAAACAACATGATGTCTGAAGAATTTAAACAAAAGAATTCTTAGTACTTAGATTTCTCAAGGGAGTTCCCAAACAAACATAAGAAGAAGATAAGAGATATTTACCCATCTAAGTGAGGTGTAGGTTTAGTTGTTCTGTTGTTCCCAGATTTTAATTTCAAGAGAAAAACAAAATCCGTATTAGTGGAAAGCAGTCAGCATTTGAAGCATGTTATATACATGTATGAAAGTGAAAGTTATTTTGAATAAACTAATAAAATTGAACAAAACTAATATATATTAGGTTTGCGTGCAGTTGAAAGTATTCAATGTTTTATAAATTAAACAGCTTATTCAATTCATTACTTTGATGATCACATTTTACTGAACAAAAACACACAGATTTCTAGGCAGCATCCTCATTTAGGATATAATAAGTATTCTATCTGTTAACTTAAATAAATACTACCAGGAACCGATATAAAAATTAAGGCAACTGTCTCAGAGCAGGAAAACTGCAAATAACCTTCTATATATTAGAAAATAATCAGAAATCAAAGGAAGAAAAAAATATCTGTATGTACAGATCATTTGCACAGAAGTAGGACTGACTTTCTCTCAGCTTTCCCCTATACTAGCATTACTAAGGCATGCAGATGTCAGCCATGTCAGAAGTAAAAAACTGGGATATAATTACAGTAGTGATCAGTCAGAAATCCCAAAGTAAGTGTGTAATGCTAAGTGATATCCACAACTCACAATTATGGTCGTGAAATATGGGTAAAAGTGATGTATTTCAAGAATCTTTTCTTTAGATAATTAAGAAAAGTCTATTGCAATGTATTTTAAGAATTTAAGTTTTAACTTAAATGAGACTGCATTGGAAAGTTATTTTGTGACCAAAAAAAAAAACAAACACCCCACCAAACCTCTTCTACTTTTGAGGACCCCAGAGCTGTTTTGATTCCTTCCAGACAACACTCAGAAGAAAGCGATGAGAGCTCTACAAGGACCTAAGAGGTTTGCTTTATTGCTCAAGTTAGAACACAGCTCCTGAAAACTACCAAAAGCTCTTTTGCACAGACAATAAGCACTAAACATGAAAGTGATTACATTAGTCAGGTTCCCTAAAAAGCTCATGACGAAAATGGCTACCTGAATGCAACTTTGTAAAAAAACATCACCTTTGGGTTTGCACAGGAGCTAGTCTTCAACATTCAGAAGGACTGCCTTTACAGCTTACAAATGGCAAACCACACACACATTTCAGGACAGTACAATACTTACATAAAGAACTGTGAACCATTTGTATCTTTCCCTCGGTTGGCCATTGAAAGGAGGAATTCTTTGTTGTGTTTTACAGCAAAGCTTTCATCTAAAGAAAGTGTTTGCAGTTACTTTATACCACGTATGCTTAGATTAATAAGTAAACTCATCCTTATTAAATAAATCTGCTAGTCACTTCACTCAAAGGTTGTATTAAAAATAGATTCAAATTAATAGCTTTTTAATACATTATTCATTCCATTCTAAATAATGCAATTTAATAAGGAGAAATATTAATGTTTTATAGCCAGAGGAAAAAATCTAAAAATTGAGTATTCTTGTTCAAGAGATTTGTTTCCTACCAACATTAGCAGAGACCTCAATCATTTTAAGTTGTTGCTCTTTCTATTCTGCACAATTTGATCATTGCCTCTTTGCAGCAGCAGAAGTTTTTTAGCTGTGCATTAAGAAGTTCCTCATTCTCAGGCAGTTTTGTTGTTTTATTATTTTTTAATACACATGGATATCCATTTGATAGCAATCCCAAACAACTTCTGTTTGTCTGTCAAACATACAGATGAACTTGTCAAGCTGGCCATTAAGAAAGTAAGTTCAACTTGAATGAATCCTACTTCTGATGAGCATGTCATTGTGACGGTTCAAATTAAATCCCAATTAAACTGTGAAAGATAAGCACTATTCTTCATTTAAGACATCTACAAGACATTATCATATCTCCCTCCTTTCCCAAAACAGCATTAAGGCTGTTGGGGGATCCAAACTCTTCAAACATATTAAGTTTGCTCAATATTGCTTAGATACAGATGGCAGGAACAAGCACTAACAAGGGAGAAAAGTACACCGTAAGGCTATGGTTTCACATCATACTGTGTCACTGGCAGTTAAAGGGACAGACCCACTCATTCACCAGTCACCTGTACCATCGCTATCTGGGTTAACATCAAGTGCCAGTCTAATCCTATGGTGAGTTGGTTAGGGGATCCACAAAAGCAAGAACTCCCACAAATTCAGTTTCCTACTGTGGCTAAGTTGAACAGCCAGCTTGCAACTGCCAGCAGGTAGGCAGATGTTTTACTCCTCCTTCCATCTCCCCCAGCCATACATTTCCTCAAACCCAGCTACTCATTTGTGTTGGTTCTGATGCTTGCCAAATTATTGAATTGGGTCCACCCACTAATATGAAAATACATACCTTTTTTGTCCACAACAGCCTCTAGGCATTTTAGCAAGCTGAATCAGCTGAAAGTTTGATCTGAATGAGAGTCAGTGCAAGGCAATACCTCCTCCCTCTTTTGGCAGTTACAAACTGTCAGTTCAACTTAGAGTCTGATATGAAATTGCAGCCTGGCCTTACTGAAATAGTGAGTAATTCTTTTGATTGTTTGCTGCAAGCTCAGACAAGAACCAATGTTAAAAGAAAAGTGGCAGGGAGGAGGGAGGAGCATAACCACTCCTGCTGGTGGCAGCTAGCTGTGACATGGGTTAAGGTGTAATACAAAAACTGCTCCAAGAAACACAGAGATGCTCCACTACATTCTGGACAAAAGCAGGCTAAGAAACACATTTCAGTGCAGAAGAGGTGGTGCTTCTGCAACACTGACTGAAAAAGAACCAGGACTCTGAGAAAACTGATGGGCTCTTTATCATTAATTCCTCTTAGGCCCAGGAAAGCAGGACTTTACGCTTTCTTTTAAATAAACATCTGCAAGGAAACCTGACTCCATCATGCCTTTCTCCTTTTCCCTAGAAGACAGTCCTCAACTTTTAGCCAGCTGCTCAAGCCAAAAAGCATGTGTTTAAAAACAATTATAAAAATGTAAAACTGGTAAAATGAACAAATACAAAGGAGTTTGGTTTTAGTTGTTCATTAATTAAAAAGGTTCATATCTTAAAAGTAAAATAAAATAACCGAAACTGAAGAGTCAAAGGCCTCTAATTCCAGACAAAATCTAAATAAAAACAATGGAGTTCAGGTTTACAGAACAGAGACTACAGAATGTAAAGGTAATTGCTTGTAGTAACACCAAAATAGAGCAGACTGATAAAAACTCTTACCTTCAAAAAAGCCACCATAAATGGATTCTCCTCCCCTGCCATTTCCTTGGAAGAGGAAAAGTGACAGTTACAACTGAAAGTAGTGATTAAGAGTCACATTATGTGGAAGGTGCTTCATAATACAAAATACTGATCCAACTGCATCCAAGTCATTAACATTATTCTTCAAGATATGCAAAGATGATCAAGATGCATCTTCATAGTCCCAGAGCAAACTTGGAAAACAAAAAAGTATTTCCCATGTACTCTGCTATAGTCTGCCTTGTTTCTTTATTTCCTGGCAGCAGATATTTTACCCTCACATTTAAAC